>NW_020291009.1:600000-777528 GCF_003184525.1 Aspergillus sclerotioniger CBS 115572 | reverse complement strand
GCTAGTACAGCTCTACCCTCTTGCTCAGCTAAATTTCTTGAATTTCAACGCGCTTTTGGAGGCATGGTTAATGGTTGATTTGAGCAAGATTTTTAGTCGCGTATAAAATGCGAGAGGTGCGCCGCTCGCTTATGAAATACGTTAACGTAAACCACAATCGCGCGGCCCATCTTGTAATGTCATACAAAATTCATCTTTTATAAAAACTATGATACCTCAATGACTACACTTTATATGAGTCTACAACGATAAGTAGAGATTAATAATCAGAAGGTCAGTACTTTAGAAGTATTCAAAAAATTTCCAAATATTTATTCATATTTAATTCAGGAGTTATCCTAAATTACAAGTAAATTACAGGTATATTATATTACCAGCCATTATATGTGGTTATAAAAATCTGGAAAGAAAATTAAAGATAGATTTTATGTTATCGTAATCTGCAAACTCCAAAATAAAGTCCTATAATTTCAAAATGGTTGAGATATTTAAGATCAAAAAGATAACTTTTATAAGGCATTATTAGATGGGCCGCGCGATTGTATGGGCCGCGCGATTGCGGTTTACGTTAAGTAGTTATTGACCATGCATCCCATGCATTCATCATTCCATGCATCCATCGTGGTGTTTGCTTGCTGGGTTTGCTGTAGATCCATGAGTATCCTCCCTTCCTTCCTTCATATATAACCGTCTTTTAGTCCAGCTCATTTACGCACACCCCCACATCTTGCTTCCTCTACTTAAATTCTCCTCTCCAGGGGTAAATCCGTCTACTACTATATATAGTTGTCCCATAGGCACCATGTCCCTAGCTACCTACCTGGTTGGAAAAGCCAGTGATTTGCAGACTGCTCAGTCTCAGTTGGCCTTTGCTGGACATCTCGCAACTATCTGCATCAACCACCCGAACATTCGTTACGAATGGTGAGTTGAGACTGAACTGCAACTGGTCGCCACCCACTACGACCGATGGCCGCAGTGTTGCAGGCAATATGGAAATGCAGCCTTCGCCAGTCGTGATTCGTAAGACCCCGCCCAAGCCAGGCCGACAGCTGGCCAATTACCTGCAGCCCACCACCATATGATCGCTGATTGCTGGGGGTGTCTGGTGGTCTCACTATTGAATGTACCTAGGTATGATACGGAATACATCGTACCATACCACTGGCCCAGTTCCGGGGCCGTGACAGGCACATACCGTGAGGGCTATAAACATAGAGCTGGTCCAGTCCCGGCCAGGGATATATCCCTTCATTCAATCCATCGCAACCTCGAAGCTCACGTGCTGCGGTTTGTGACCTGCCTTACATGAATGGATGGTTACAGTTTGGTCTGTACCACGGAAAGGAAACCGCCGATTGTCTGGCACAATGAAAGGAAACGGGCGCCATGAGGTCATCTACTTCCGTTTTCTGTCTGGTCGCTCAGATCTCATCTACTTCGTACTCTCCTCATCGACGAAGTAGATAGATGGAATGATGGATTCCTCGTCAGTAGCTGTGCGTCGACGAAGGGGTGTCACACTTGTCATCCATACGTAGGTCAAGTACCGTGCAGGTCTGGATGTTGAATCGGCCAGCCGGGAGCCCGACCGAAAGCCGCGGGCGGGCAGGAAATAAAGTACACAAAAAAGTAGACCAAGTGGAGCGGGCGGGAATGCGGGGTGCAGCCTTAGTGGACCGTCGCCCGGAGCTCTCGACGTCAGGCCTGCTCGTGTGATCCGGTTGCGCCGGCAGCGTCAATAATGAAAGAGGTCGTCTGTCAATTGACTACTATTATCTATCAATCGATCCATTTCGAGGATGGAGAAAACGACAGTGAAATGGTGGATGCCCCGGGGAGGTAAAGCTGAAAGCACCATCAGGTGATGGCCCGGATGAAGATGCAACCAACGCCCGGTGCGGAGATCCCTACATCATCTATCCTCTGCCAGTCGGGACTTATCATTCCACCCTTCACTTCAGCGGTTGTGTTGCCCCCCTCCCTCCCCCCCCCTGTAGAAGCGAACGTACAATGCTGGATGGTGGGTTTCGGGGGCAGATCCTATTCAATATTGAGCACCACATCTTCATCATGATCCCCATAGTTTTGCAGTAGTGGGATAAATAATAGTAGTAAGTGACCTGACTTGAAGTATCCCCGTATAGCTTGTATGGAGAGAGCTACTTTCTCAATTCCTTACTGTATGAAGTAAGGAAGGGCAGACCGGGGGTATTGTACGTCAGGTAACCCTCCCACTTCAGTAGTGTACCGCTCCTTCCTTCTCGAGGGGGAGGTTCGCAGTTCTGGGTTGGCCCATCCCAAGTCACCTGCCCTTTCCTTTCCCTCTATTTTCTGTCTCTGCTCTTTCCGTCTCCCGTCTTCTATTTCTTCTTCTTCTTCTTCCTCCTCCTCTTCCTTCTCTCCTCTTCCTCGTTCTCTTCCTCTCTCTCTCCCTCCTTCTACTGTCATCATCTTCTCCTTTCATCCCCTGCATCCCAGATCCTACTCTCAATTCCAAGCACTGCTCGGATCCCTTCACTCCGCTTACTTACTGGTAAGCTCGACTCCTCCCATGCAAGTAGTAATTCCACGTCATCACCCATCCCGGCCATGTGCCTCTTTCACTAGAACAGGCCATGATCCATCATCGATGCACACAACTAATGCTAGACTCGGAATACTAGTACAACCCTCAGCTATTAGCTCACTGTTACCTTGCCCGCAGCCATGTCTGAAGAGCTCACCAAGGTTGACTCGGCCATCGCTGGCTTGACGATATCCCCCAAGGATGAGAAAGCCCCCGACAAGGAGACCAAGAAGGGTCACAGACGTACCTCCTCCCATGCAGAGGGCATCTACAACATCAAAGAACTGGGTGAGCTCTTTCTTCCATACGTTTGAAAGGGCTCGCTGCTAACGATTCTTCCGCTGGTAGAGGAGAAAAAGATTGAAATCACTCTTCCGATTGAAACCCAAAAGACCGGATGGTAAGCCCGTTGTGGTAGATATAGGCCCAGAAGAGAAAAGGAGACTAACCTGGACAACAGGAAGCTGAACACCTCACCGTCGACCGTCGAGGACAAAGATATGCTCAAGCTTTTCCTGATCAACCCCCCGGTCAAGAAAATTGATCTGCACTTCCCGTTAGGGTTGGAAGTAACCGCTCGTAACATGAAGGGCGTCACGATAAAGGATGCGCTGGACGCAATCTACAAGCAGTTCAAGAAGAAGGTATCATGTCGGAAGTGACGAGTTTTCATAACCAATGCTGACCTCCACCTGCTCTAGGCCGATGATGAATTGGATAAGCCTTACCTCGCTGGTTTCGAGTGGGACAAGGAGGAGTGCTGGACACGTCTCATTGTTCACCAGACCAAGCAGGGCCCACCACAACAGCCCAGCAAGAAGTCCAAGAAGAAGAAGGCAGACGAGGCGTGAGGAATGATTGTTTCGAACTACGTCGGTCTTCATGCCTATTCTCATTCCCTCTTTTTAATAGGTACCTCCATCGTACTTCGTGATGCTTTGCATTTCACCTTTACCTCGGCACTCCTAGAACAGTGTTTTGGAGTGTCGAGGAGCCAGGCGGAAGGATGATAATTCCTGTAGTCTGTCTGCCTTTGGCGTTCTTCAATCTCAACTCTCTGCTTTCATTTCGGTTTCGGGGATCCATCACGGGCTTCTCTGGCTGAGTTGACTTACTGGGCATCGAACGATCTTGTATCTTCGAACAGCATTCCTTCATTCATACTCTTTATAAAGACAGAGAAACAATACTTAGTTGCTTTATTGGTGATACTGATATAGAGCTATCGCCTAGTCCCGTACTAGTAGATGTACTAATTCGGTAGTCAGGCATCAACAAAGGGTGTCCCACTCTTATCAGCAATTGATTATCAGTATGTTCCTCCGCATCCCCCTCAAAAGCTCGGTGCACTAACAACGCCGGGAAATGGGGGTGAAGGTGAGCATAGGTGATGATCGGCACCGTGGCAGATTGACGAAACGTTTAAGACACAAAATGAGATTAAATGAAAAGAAAAGATGCTAGGGTAGAGCCCAACGCCCGCTAATATCGATACAACGCGCAAGGGTAATGGCAGAAGACCAACGAAGGGGAACAAAGGGAAAAATCGATATCATACATATAAGCATAAGTCATCAACGGGTTCGTCCCGCGTCCCCTCCCCCAAACAAAACCAACACGATCTCGTCGAGCATGGTGAACACTAGATGCGCATTCAGTCGCTGGTTGTTCAGAGTCGCGAAGATCCTCCGTGCTGCGGCTTGCGCGTTCGCTCGTCCAACTACATTGCCTGCTAGATCGGGGATCAGCGTGGCCAGGACCAGGCTGGCTTCGGTGCGACTCTTCAGTCGCTCCGACGCGGTGCGGATTTTGCTTTGGCGGAGAACTCCTCCCGGCCACATGGTGTCCCTGACCAGAGAGAAGTACCGCAACAGTGAGTCGTCCTGGATTAGGGAGCGTGCTCCTTCGCGTACCTTGCGCTCAATCGTGCCTCCTAGCAGCTGATGCAGGACGACGACGACGGCGCGCCCGCGCAGCCAGTTGTTGCCCTTGTTCAGCTCGAAGGCCTCCAGAAACAGGTCACAGATCGGCTTGATGAATGGCTCCAGCTCGCGATCCTCGAATGCATTCAATTCCGCTTCGGCTTCAGCAGCGGTGACTGCGTCCTCTGTGGCCAAATCCGAGTCAGGTACTGCGGTGGCTTGCTGGTTGGTAGCGGCGGAAATGAGGTTTTGCCCGGCCGTGGATAATTGGTCCAATACGCCGAAGTTACCCAGGAAGTCGTCCATACCATCGGCGACTGAGTTATATATTCGAGTGACCAAGTCTTTGGTCTCTCCGTTTGTAGAGCTCTGGGCTTCATTACGAGGAATGATGGCCCGTTGGGAAAGGAAGGCTCTTAAGTCACGACTCCGGCATACTTCGGGAAGCAACAGTAGCTTTCGCAGATAGGCTTCCAGGGCCAAGCGTCGCTTTTGTAAGAACTCTTTCTGGAGCTTGAGGACTACACGCCGGCGTGGAAACTCCAAATGACGGACGGATGGGTATCTCATGCGCAGTTTGTGATGGAGTTCGTGAAACTCGCTATATCTTCGGGCAACGGCCCAGGAAGCCGCCGGCATCTGCTCGCCAGCGTTTCGCTGCACCTCGACCACGTCTAGAAAAGAAGTCAGTGGACTGAGTATCTGGAGATCTTTAATGGGGAGGCGGGCAGGAGCAAAGAAGAAGGTAAGATTACATACACATGGCGAATTCTCGACCATCCTCCTCTTTTCCAACGACAATGGACTTGATGCGGACGGTCGACCGGCCGTACAAGCTGTTGTCACTCTCTTGGATGATGTACTGCTGTCGTTGCATCTCTTTGCGGTGCATCTCGCGCTGAATGCTCGCCTTGGACTTGCGCAGGATCCTCAATTCCGCAGTGTTGTTCGTGAGTTCGGCTTTTCGAGTGAGAGTGTCCACCACTGACTCTTGAGAACCGAGCTTATCGATGTCTGCTGTGAGAGCCTCGATAGCCTCTGTCAGCCCGAGATCCCCGGGAGCCGCTTCATGGACCTGGTCAGCTGAGTCATTGTCTGTTCCCACAGGCTCTTCATATTCATCTTCGATGTACTTCTGCTGTTCGGGGAAAAGATCATCATCGAAAACTCCGAGGCGTGAAGACCGGTCTACAAGGCCCAGCGAGGCAATGCTCGGTTTGATTCTGTCGTCTGTCCGGCTTTCTGCTCGAGTGAGCACCATCGAGCTGCGCGGAGACTTGGGGTACTGGTCGCTACCAGGCAGCCCGGTTGGAGATACATCGGCGCTCTTCAAATCTTCAATCCTACTATTTTTTGGCTCGTTGGCAATGATGTCGTTCAACGCCGCCTCCATGTTTTCGATGACTTCATTCTGGTTCGCTTCAGTCTCGCCATTCTGTGAGTCCCTACCTAGGCTCTGTGTGGACATCGCAAGAGGATCAGTGTCGTAGTCATCGTCGAACAGCGGTGCGGACCGTTCAGAGTCAAAAGAGCGCCTCGAAGATTCATCATCGTCAAACAATTTACCCATACTTCGAACATCACTCGAAGATACCGCCGCTCGTCGCAAATCCTTGGACTTGGCTCCTGGTTGAGATGAGGTACGACTCATTAGGGGAGGAAGAGGTCGCCTTTCGGGCACCTCTGTGATACTTGGGGAGCTGCGTTGGGGCGACTGAGTGCCGGCTTGGGAAGCTTCATCTGAGGCAAGATACTTGTAGTAGAGATCGGATTGCTTGAATCTGGGGTAGTAGGTCTCCTGAAGCTCCTCAAGGATCGCGGACTGAGTGCTCAGTATCACTGTCCGGGCCTTGCGATATTGCTCCGAGCTGGCTCGCTTCCCTGCACTCAGGAAAGTTTTAACTACTCGACGCGACTCATCCGTGACCTTCAGTTCAGGCTTCGAAAGATAGGTCTCGCTGATCAGCGCCATATCACTCCGGTCGGCCGGTGTCCAGGTCGTGGAGCTTGGAGAACTCTCATCTCCAAAATCATCCTCCAGGGGATTACGAAACCCATCGACCACAATCCAGAACTGCACCAGGGACATGAGCTGCTGCCGGTCCATGAATTCCATGAAATAGGAGAGCCCCGAGGCATCGTGCATGACATCCACCAATGAAGCCTCCTGAGGAACTGAGTTTTTACGACGAAAGTGGGATACAGCCGCGGAGGCGTGCGTCATCTGAGTGCCTCCCGGTGCGGAAAGCTTAGCTACTTTCTGATCCAAGACCCTCTTGCCTGTTTCCAGTCGTCGAAGGTAGACCTGGTCTTGCCCTTCTACCATTGTCTCTCGTTTCAATTGGCTAGCCACAAGGGCTCTGAACCGCCTGGCGTCCGAAATATTGTTACAGCGCCGGATGGCTCGGACAAATCGCTCGAAAGCGCGCTCTGAATCGTGGGGGGTTAATCGAGGAAACGGATGGCCCCTTTTGAACTTGGGAGCGGGCGATGCATGCTCATCCAGGGCCGCCCTGAGTTTCCGCACAGTCTTACGGTCTTGAATCGCCGTTCGGCCATAAGCCTCCATTAATTGATTCCATGTGTCCGGGTCGGATAGAACGGAAACGAGAGGGAAAAGCACAGAACACGCGATAATCTCACGAATTAACACGGAGACAATGCGGCTGTTGAGGACGGATTCAGGGAATAGCTGCGGCAGTAATCCCACGGCAATCTTGCGGAGGTATTCCTGCTCCATAAGCTTTTGGTCAGACACGGAGAGCACTGCCGCTGGATGCAAATGCCCCTCGCGATACTTGCTCGCGATAGCAAGGTCCAACTCCTCCGACTCGGTGACATTGCGGGTGAGGTTCCTGCCCCGTACCAACCGCTCTGCAACCTCGAACTCTTTGAGGTGGGCCGTTATGACGGGGAAGATACGGGATACCACGAGGGAGATGAGGTCCTCTGCTAATAGTCTATGGCGTAGATTCCCGATTGCCGTTCGAATTACTTGATCCACCTCGTTCACGAATGCGGGGTTGGGGCTGATATGCTGGTACCACGATGCGATGAAATCCCGGGTGGCTAGCGTCAGGAGCTCGTCAATGCCTTCCGAGACGACAAAGGATTGCGGGTACAGGGACGGTGGATGATAGATCGAGCGGGTTCGGACTGCCTGCATCTCCTTTTCCCAATGGCGACGGGCGAGGAAGGCGACTGGGAGAGGCTTGGGAGAAGTCAAAGTTGCGTGATTCAGAGAGCGCGCCGTGAGCAGCACGAGGCTGAGGAAGACGGCCGAGGATAGCAAGATACCCAGAGCCAGCGCATAGACAAGGTATCTTAGCACTGGGAGCCATTTTACGGCCAGACCCCAAGCGATAAACCCACCAAAGCCCAGAAGGGCGTAGTCACGATGCTTGAGGGCCATTCTCCCCGGAGCAGATGTGCTGCCATGCCGGTCAGGCAAGGAAAGAAGCCGTGATCACGCGGGGGTAAGACATGGTAGGATTTCGGTGCAGAAGTTCAGGAGAAGAAGAATAAAAAGAAGAAAGTAGTAGTAGTGGCAGTAAAAGACCTGGATAGGATAGTGGCAGGGGATGATTATTGGGGAGAAAAGAGTGAGAGATAAAAGATGAAGGAGAGACCATATGATGGCTGATCAGCAGGGCAGGCGGTGAGTGGGTACTGTACCTAGTACGGAATATCTAGCATATTAATGATAATAATAATAATGATACGGAGTAACGTATTTCATAAGCGAGCGGCGCACCTCCGCTTCATTCCTGCCCATGGGCCAAATACTAGAGGCTTTATCAATAAAATAATTATATTTCTATCTAAAAATTAATTAGAAACTTGATTAGGATATTATAATCATCTATATTCTAGAATATGATAATTACTGTAATATGGGGGCGCTCATATATATAGTCTATCTATAGAAAATACAGAATCTAGAGAAAACATATTTTAAGCTTTATCAACCTGATTCTTGTGCTGAAATCGCTTTAAGTTATTATAAATAACTAATCTCTCTATAATTTCTTGATGTCTAGTAGAGTGCTTTCTTTTTTAAAGCTTCTTTATATTAAAAATACATAATTTGTGGATTTCTTCACGTATAAGAATAAGCTTATTAAGATATAATCTATAATCTTTAATAAGCTTATTAAATTATATTTTTAATAAAGATAAAGAACTCTGCATACATATTCTAAGCAGCTGCTTTATAGTAGATATCTGCTTTTCAAGCTGTCTAGTTATATAAAGCGTTTTTGGAGCTGTATTGATTAATCAACTGTCTAATAATCTAAAGATCTTTAGCTAAATATTTAGCTGACTGAGTACCCTATCTAGATTAAATAAAACTAGACTAGTATCTGTAAAGCTATTTGTCAAACCCTAGGATCGCTTCTCCCTGTTCCTGTTAGCTTAGCTTCACTGGTATACGTATCTTCAAACTGAATCAAGGCAGTGTCAGACTAATGACTATCTAAGAGCAACTAATCATGAACAAGAGAAGAGAAGTAAGGCCAGATAGTGCCGTGCAGCTATCTGTAAGTAAGTACAGACAAGTATTATCATTAAACTTCTAAACATATGGTTACTTAAAGACAATTATATTAAGCATGAAGAACAGAACTAGTTAAATATATAAAAAAGTGTTCTTATATATTCTATCCTTTATATATTATTACTATAATATATTATACTACTGATATGTTATCTCATATCACTGTCATGTCTTATCATAACACCGACATGTTATAGCTTGTTAATAACATGTTTATTATAATTATATGATATGCAGCTGTTCCGGATATCATAGTAGTAATTCTCAATAATAGTTCGGTCTCACCCGTGCGCTGCTCTTATCAGTGCTTTCTGCCTGATGAATCCGTCTTACTAGTCGTTCAACTAGCAGGGGTCTATAACACTACTCTCCCCTCTTCAAGGTTTCTTGTTTTCAAGGAACATAAATCTGCGGTACCCCCCTTTAAGGTGAGTGTTCAGTGTCATTTCTAAATTTTTTGTCTAGATTGTTAACCATATTGTCCAGTTCTTTTGTTTATAAGAAGAGTCTTTTCTGGCAGATTAAAAATAAAGGTTTCTGTATGGTTTTTTCTTGCAAGCATTGTATTTATTTATATAAGATATATATCAAATCCAAGAGTTCTGATCATTGTAATGAGTATATTAAAATAAACAGTATTTATTATAAAATATCTGATTCTTCTGTCAAACCCTAGGATCGCTTCTCCCTGTTCCTGTTAGCTTAGCTTCACTGGTATACGTACCTTTGAACTGAATCGAGGTAGTGTCAGGCTAATAACTATCTAAAGATGACTGATTCTGAATAAGAGAAGAGAAGTAAGGCTAGATAATACTATACAGCTATCTATAAGTAAGTATAGATAAATATTATTATTAAGCTTTCTAAATATATAGTTACTTAAAGATGATTATATTAAATATAAAGAACAAAACTAGCTAAGTATATGAAAAAGTGTTCTTATATATTCTATCCTCTGTATGGTATTGCCATGATATATTATATTACTGATATATTATCTTATATTGCTACCATATCCTGTCATAGTGCCGACATATTATAGCATGTCAGTGACATGTCATGGTCACGTGCTGTGTAATCATTCCGGGTATTGGTTACTCAGATCAGGATTTTACTTGATAAGAGTTCCTGTTTGTCCAGACATGGCCTTCTGCCTGATAAGTCCGTCTTACTAGTTATTCGGCTAGCAGGGGTCCGTAACACCACTCCCCCTTCTTCAAGATTTCTTGTCCCCAAGGAACATAAATCGGTGGTGTCCCCTCTTTGAGATAAGTATTCAGTATTGCTCCCAAAATTTCTTATCTGGGTCATTAATCATGTCATCCAGCTCTTTTATTTATAAGAAGAGTCTTTACCAGCAGATCAAAGACAAAGATTTCTGTATGGTTTTTCCTTATAAGCGCTGCATTTATCTGCGCAAAGTGTATATCAAGTCTAAGAATTCTGATTACTATAATAAATATATTAAAATAAACAGTATTTATTATGAAATGTCTGATCCTTCCTTCTCTGACACTGAGTAGAAGTGTTTGGTCAAGGCTTAAAATTCTATTAAAGAAAAGGAGGAAGTTATCCTGGCAAAACTTCTTCAGTTATAGAAGTAAAAACAATTATTATAAAAACAAGCTGGTAATTTTATAGCTCGTGATATAAAGAAATTTGAGAAGCTAAAGAAGCTTAAGAAGCAGGAGTAAAGAGAATATAAAGCATAAGAAAGACTACATGATTAAAAAACTGCAATATCTGAGATTAAGACTAGTACTGCCATAAGTAGTAGTATCAAACTAGCTGCTATGTCCGGGCTTGATCTTAGTTTATCCCAACTAGTTGGCTCTCCTTCTTTCTGGGCGAATTTTGACTTGTTTATTAATAATACTGCTCCATAAGCCGGTAGCAGCCTGTCAAATTCTTGATAAGTTTCCACATGTTTTCCGAGATATCATATTCTTTTTATTTTATTAAGTAATATAACTTGCTGCTAATCTTTTTATAGTCTAGAATCTTTCTAACTTTATATTTTTATTTAGTATTATCATCAATTTCCACATTTTCTGCAATTCTAGCGTTCTTTGGTACGGGTTCTAATAATAAGATATAAAATACTGAATAAATTTTGCTTATTGATTTCAGTAGTCTCAACTTGTAATTAACTGGCTTCTTCTTATCTTCAATAATAAATAGTCCTAGCTTATGATAGTCAAGCTTCTGGCTTGGTTGTTTTATCTTAATATTGTTACAGACCCCTGCTAGCCAGGTTACTAGCGGAGCGGACTCGTTAGGCAGAAAAGCGACGACAAGGCAGGACTCGGACAACCAGCAACTCTTATCGAGTAGAATCCCGGTCTGAGTAATGTCCGGAGCGGCGTTGTGTCATATAATTATCTACTATCAGATTTATCATTGAGAATATATGGAAGGTATACTGAAATCCAGGAACATGATTAGATCAATCCTTGATCTATCCTGAATAGTATATGATATGGTATATAAAGGATAGGATATAAGAATACTCTTTTATATATTTAGCTAGTTCTGTTCTTTATGCTTAATATAATTATCTTTAAGTAACCATATATTTAGAAAGCTTAATAATAATACTTGTCTATACTTACTTATAGATAGCTGCATGGTATTATCTAGCCTTATTTCTCTTTTTTTATTCAGAATCAGTCATCTTTAGATAGTTATTAATCTGACTCTACCTTGATTCAGTTTGAAGGTATGTATATCGGCAAAGCTAAGCTAATAGAAACAGGGAGAAGCAATCCTAGGATTTGATATATTAAGTACTAGTTAGTATGAGTATTATCTAGTAATAATTGTTTATTATATTAACTACTTTAAACTTATCGCGTGCCCCACAGCAGCAGGGCCTGATAATATAAGAACTAATAAATATAATTGATTAGTTACAAGAAAGCATCACTGTCTTAGAATAACAGAACCAGTTACTTAAAGATTGTTTAATAATTAAATCTATTAAGATCTAACTACTAGAGCTATTTAACAGTAATTAAGCAAAGCTTAAGGCTTTCTTGACCCAGTTAGACTTGTATCTCAGCATGAATAGAGAAAAGCTTAGAAATAAGATTAACAAGATTTTTTTCATGTTTATCTATCTGATTAAAACAGTATTTAATTAATTTAAACTATATATCTATAAATATCAAGAAAAGTTGGTAAATAATCAGGATAATAATATAAAGTTAATCTTTACTAGTTATACTAGATTTAAGCAGTGTCTTAAATAAATATTTAGAGATATTGATATAGTATAAAATACTGAATAAAAATTATAATAACTCAAGTAGACTAGATTAATATTTAAGTATGTTTCAGAGTTTTTGCAAGTCATTAATTACTTAAATTAGAATAATAATATCTATATTATATAATTTAAAAAAGAACTCAAGATAGAGATCTAAGAGAAACTCATCTGGTAAGAATAACTGAACACATTGTTAAAAATAATTGAAACAGTAATTAAGATTGATAATAAGTTATATAAATATAATATGAAATAAAGAGAGAGCTGATAAACTAATAGATCTATATCTTGATAGAATAGCTAATCAGATTATCAAGTTAATAATAGAAGATTAGTATAATCTAGAAGCTTAAGATATAAAGATCTTTACAGATTAAAACCCATGAAGCTAGATATAGCACAGTATCAGACTTAATAGAATAAAGTATTTAAGAAGAAACTTAAATAATATAAAAGAGACTATTTATACTTTAGCTGCGGCAAAGCAGATCACTAGTTAAAAAACTATAGTCAGAAATAGTAACAATTTTAGAAACAGTTAAGAGTTATAGATCAAGATCAAGACAGAGAAGTCTATAATATTATTACTATTTAGTACAAAGTTTAAACAGAATCTGTAATATAAATATTAGATAATAAGAAGCTATATATTATTCAGTATAGATAATTATCAGAAAACAAGATATACTGTGATCAGTTAAGATAATAAATTATTATAGATAAGCTAACAGCACTACCAAGTTAATAAAAGAATAACTAATTATTTATATCATTAGATTAAACTATAAAAGTCAATAACAATAATAAGCTAGTTTCAAGAAATGATTACTCTAGTATAGTTTGGAATAATTTTAATCTGTTAGATAAAGAGTATAGTACTCAGCTTAAAGGTCTTGAACCCAGTAAGAAAAGACTCAGCAAGATACTGTTACAGACCCCTGCTAGCCAGGTTACTAGCGGAGCGGACTCGTCAGGCAGAAAGTGATGACCAGGCAGGACTCGGGCAACCAGCAACTCTTATTGAGTAGAATCCTGGTCAGAGTAATGTCCGAGGCAGCACTGTGTCACGTGACCATCTACCATCAGATCTACCATCGAGAATATATAATATAGTATACAGGATCTAGAAATGTGATTAGATCAACCCTCGATCTACCCTGAATGGTATATGAAATAATATACGAAGAATAGGATATAAGGACATTCTTTCATATATTTAGTTAGTTCTGTTCTTCATGCTTAATTACAATTATCTTTAAGTACCATATGTTTTGATAAAGCTTAATAACAATACTTATCCGTACTCACTTATGGATAGCTGTACGGCACTATCTGGCCTTACTTCTCTTCTTCTATTCAAGACCAGTCACCTCTTAGATAGTCATCAGTCTGACCTATCTTGACTTAGTTCAAGATACATATTGGAACGGGAGCTAAGCTAATAGGAACAGGGAGAAGCGATCCTAGGGTTTGATATATTAAGCACCAGTTAGTACAAGTATTACTCAGTAATAATTATTTATTATATTAACTATATTAAACTCATCGCGCGCCCTACCGCAACAGGGCCTAACAATACAAAAACTGATGAATATGGTTAATCAGTTATAAGAAAGCATTACTATCTTAGAACAATAAAATCAGTTACTTGAAGATTACTTAACAGTCAAGTTTATTAAGGTCTAACTACCTGAGCCATTCGACGGCAATCAAGCAAAGCTCAGGGCTTTCTTAACCCAGTTAGACTTGTATCTTAGCATGAATAGAGAAAGACTTAAGAGTAAGATTAACAAGATCCTTTTCATATCTATCTATCTAATTAGATTAATATTTAATTAATTTAAGCCATATATCCGCGAGTAGTAAGAGAAATCAGTAAATAACCAGAATAATAATATAAAGCAAATCTTCACTAGTTATACCAGATTTAAGCAGTATCTTGAATAAATATTTAAAAATATTGATATAGTACAGAATATTGAGCAAAAGTTGTAGCAACTCAAGCAGACTAGATTAATATCTAAATATACTTCAGAGTTTTTATAAGTTATTAATTACTTAGATTAGAATAATAATACCTATATCACACGATTTAAAAAAGGACTCAAGATAGAGATTCAAGAGAAACTCATCTAGTAAGAATGATTAAACACATTGTTAAAGATAATTGAAGCAGCAGTTAAGATTGATAATAAATTATATAAATATAATATAAAATAATAAGAGAGTTAGTAGACCAGCGGGTCTACACCTTAACAAAATAGTCAATCAGATTACTGAATTAATAACAGAAGATCAGTATAATCTAAAAGCTTAGAATACAAAGATCCTTACAAACCGAAACCAATGAAGCTGGATGTAGTACAGCATCAGACTTAACAGACTCAAGTATTTAAGAAGAAACTTGAATAATATAAATAAGACCACTTGTACTTCAGCTGCAGTAAAGCAGGTCACTAGTTAAAAAACTGTAGTCAGAAACAGCAACAGCCTCAGAAGCAATTAAGAGCTATGAATCAAGATTAAGATAGAGAAGTCTATAATATTACTACCATTTAATACAAAGTTTGAACAGAATCTATAATACGGATATTAGATAGTAAAAAGTTATATACTATTCAGTATGATTAACTATCAGAGAACAGGATACACCGTGATTAGTTAAGGTAATAAGCCATCCTAGATAAGTCAATAATACCACTAAGTTAATAAGAAGATTAATAATTATCTATATCATTAGCTTAGACCACAGAAGTCAATAATAATAATTATAAGCTAGTTTCAAGAAATGATTATCCTAATATAGTTTAAAATAAATTTAAATCATTAAATAAAGAGTACGGTACTCCGCTTAAAGATCTTAAACCTAATAAGAAGAGACTTAATAAGATATCTAATATTCTGGAAAAACCTTTATCAGAAATTAGTAAACCCTGTCTATTACAGTAAGACAAGGATAAGAAGAACTAAAAGAATAATAAGAAAGATATTATTTATTAATTAGACTATATCTTGAAAGAGATCTCAGAGAATCCAGCATGATTTTATCTAAAGCTTAAGATAATTATACAGCATTGCCCATATTAGGATTTAAAATATTGGAAATTATAGAATAAGACTTAAAAATAATATTTATAAAGATGCCTTTATCACCTGGAAGTTTGTTTAATATATAGATAAGATAATATAAATTATTATTATTAGTTATTAAAGATTAACTAGAAGGTAAACATTGCAGGAACGGAATCTTAATATAATAAATCATATCTATATATTTATTTCAAAGAAAGTAAGAATTATTAAAAATATAATAAACTTTCTTAGCTTGTATACTATACAAACACATGTTTAATATATTATAATTAAAAGTATATTATTAACTACTGATCTGAGATACCGGAAGTAATAAAAATTAAAATAAGTTATTATTTATATTTAAATTATAATTATATATATAAAGAATATCAAAACACTCTTATCATAAATCAATATATTAGTTAACATATTTTAATAATTAGTATATAATATACTATGCAGTAAAGATAGAAGGCTTAAGATTTCTAAGAAGATATTCACAGTAGTTAAAACCTAACTAGCTAAAACAGTAATTAGCAGCTACTGAGTCAGGACCATACTTAAAGATTTAAGTAATCATATTAAATTAACTAGTCTAAGTACTGGTAGACTCGAGCGACCGGGAACTTTATAAACCCATGATTTATATAACAGCTTAGAATATTTAGATAATAGAAAGCAGAATCTAAACTGATTATAAAATTAAATAAAAAGAATTTAGGAACTCTCGCGTTAACAGTCAAGTCAGGAACTATATTTATAATTATAAAGAATTACTATAAGTATATAAACTTTAATATAATATCTTTAAAACAGTATAATATTATATTAAGGATTTTATGGCTCAGAAATCATAATCTATAGATTAATTAAAAGACTGAGAGTCTCTAATTCACGAATTGTGATTGCCCAAGACAACATTAGTAAGGACTAAATATAGGATCTAGATCTGTACGGCCTGCTATATAGTAAGAAGCTAAAGCAAGGATTAAGTAATCCAGCACGGGAAGGTTAAGAATATTATAAAAGTCTAACACGCCAGATATTAGAGATAACTTAAAGAAAAATAGTATTTCAAGTATAGTTATATAAATAATAATAATAACTAAGTCATTATAGAGAGATTAGCTTATAGAATTATTAAAATAGATACTAACAATAATAAAAGAGTACTGAGAATACAGTATTAATAATACTAATATAAAGATTAAGATGACTGTCTAGAGATTAAAAGATTTATAGGAATTTCTAGCTATGGTTAAAAGTAATATACAGATCTTATCACAGTATAAGAGATTTAAGGATTTATTTAAATAGTTAGAGTAATCTGAATTACCTCAGCACGGAAAGCATGACCATACTATTTTTATAAAGAAAGAAAAGTTATTAATATATAGAAAGATTTACCTGATATCTAAAAAGAAATTACAGATATTATAAGAATATATTAATAATTAGTTAGTTAAAGATAATATCAGGTCTTCAAAGTTACCAGCAGAATATAGAGTCTTATTTATACTGAAAAAGAACAGCAGTTTATAATTATATATGGATTATCAGTTACTAAATACTATTATAATTAAGAATTAATATCTGTTATCTTTGATTTCAGAAATCTAAGATAAGATATGAGGAATAAAGTGGTTTATCAAGCTTAATATTATAAATATATATTATCATATACACATTACAGAAGATAAAGAATGGAAAACCATATTCAGAATAAAATATAGATACTTTAAGTATTTAATTATATTATTTAGGCTTATCAACACACCAGTGTTATTTTAGTAATATATTAATAAGATTCTTAAAGAATATCTTGACAGATTTATAATCACTTATCTAAACAACATATTAATCTTCTTAAAGATTAAGAAAGAATATGTAAGATATATAAGACTAGTTCTATACAAACTATATCTATATTAATTATAATATAAGTTAAAGAAGTATGAATTCTATATATAAGAAACAGAGTTTCTAAAATATTAGATATCTACAGAGAAAATCTATACTGAGTGAGCTAAAGTACAAGTCATACAGGATTAGCCCTAATCTAGAAATCTGAAAGAACTACAGTAATTTATCAGATTAATTAACTATTATTAATGATTTGTAAACGGATATGCTATCTATATAATACCACTCTTTAAGCTTATAAAGAAGTTAAAGAAATACTAGTAAAGAGAACCATAGCAAAGCACGTTTGAAGATATCAAGCAGTGACTTACCATATTACTAGTACTAATATAGCATAATCTGGAGAAAGAAATCATTATTAAGACCAATATATCAGATTACACCGTTAATATGTATATAACACAACCTGAAGAAGACAGAAAGCTAAGACTGATTATATTTTATTTAAGAAAGTTAGTTTAAGCAGAACTCAACTACAACATTCATAATAAAAAATTACTAGTTATAATACTAGCATTTAAATAGTAGAGGATCTATCTTAAAAAAGTAAAACATACTATTATTATAAAGACAGACTATAAGAACTTGACCTACTTTATAATAATTAAAGAGTTGACCAGAAGGCAGGTATGATAGGCTGAGATTCTGTCACAGTATAACTTCAGAATTATATACTATAAAAAAGCAGAAAATAAATATATAGATACGCTGAGCTGCAGACTAGACTATGAATTAAGTAAGAAAGCTATTAAACTAGCTATTCTAAAGCGGAATACGGATGGGTCGATCAGCTATAATAAAACTAATTTAATAGTAATATTAAAAATAGATAATGACTTAACTAAATAATTAGCTAACAGTATAAAAAATGATAAAATACTCTAGAAAATAAGTAAGGGCTTACTAGATAAGATCACCATCAATGAAAATGGACTAGTCTATTTTCATGGGTTAATCTTTATACTAACCATAATAAGAACAGAGATTGTGACTAGACACTATAATAAACCACTTAAGAATTACTTAGAAGTGGAAAAAATAACTGAATTAATCACAAGAAATTACTACATTTCAAATCTTAGACAAAAAATACGCGATTATATTAGACAATATGAGACTTGTATTAGAGATAAGCCTGCAAGATACTAATCTTATAAATAAATATAAATATAGAAAGCGTTACAACAGCCATAAAAATAGATAATAATTAACTTTGTTAATTTACTACTTAAATTAAAAAGATATAATACTATCACGGTTATTACTGATTATCTTACTAAATATATCTATCTTATACTAAGTAAGATAATAATAACAGTAATACAGATAGTAAAACTATTTTTAAAAAACATTGTTGCATATTATAGGATATTAAAGTACATTATATCAGACTAAGATAAGTTATTTATCTTAAAGTTCTAGAGATTACTCGCAGATCTTATAAGAATTAAAGAATAAATAACAACAGCTTACCACCCATAGACAAATAGGCAAATAAAAAGGATTAACTAAATAATTAAGTAATATCTGAAGTACTACGTGAATTACTAGTAAAATGATTAGATAAATCTATTATTAATAATACAGTTCTTATATAATAATACTAGTTACTTAATTATTAGAGTCTTACTGTTTTACGCTAATTACAGTTACCATCCCAGGTTTCTGAAAATGCTATTAGAAAAGCAGCAAGTTACTAATATAGCTGAAAATATTATTATATTTATAGAAAACATATATTTCTAATTATCCCGAGATATTGAGTTTATAAACTTATATAGTAAGATGTACTATAATCATAAATATAGAAAGAAACTTAATCTAAAAAGAGAAAAGAAAATATTTCTATTCTACAGAAATATTAAGATAAAATAATCAAGTCAGAAGCTTGACTATCACAAGCTAAGACTATTTATCATTAAAGATAAGAAGAGACTGATCAACTATAAGTTAAGATTACTAAAATTAATAAGCAAAACTTATCCAGTATTTCATATCTTATTATTAGAACCTGCATCAAAGAATGCTAGAATCACAGAAAATATAGAGATTGACAATAATATAAAGAAAGAATCTAAAGTTAAAAGAATCCTAGATTACAGGAAGATTAGTGGTAAATTATAATATCTAGTAAAATAAGAAGAATATAATATCTCAGAAAACACGTGGAAACCTATCAAGAATTTGACAGGCTATTATCAGCTTGTAAAGCAGTATTATTAATAAACAGATTAAAGTTTGCCCAGAAGAAAAGGAAACTAATTAACTGAGTCAGACTAGGATTGTCTGACACAGCAGCAAGTTAAGCAGTATTATGTTTATTAGCCAGATACTCTAGCTCCCGGAGATCCTCAGTACTTGGAGAATCCTTCTTATCTAACTACTTCAATACAGTTGAGTCGTGATCCAACATCCGCTCGCCACGGTCTTTTAGGAACTGCTATTGCTTAAATAAATAAGCCATCTTGGCAGCAATACGGGCCTGTTTAGCAAGAGCCTTAGCAAGTTTATTTTATATATCTGATTAATTGTGTTTTAACTTATTCTACTCCCTATCACTGTGAAATTACTTTTTATATTTTTAACTATGATAAGTGCAGGCAGCACAATTTCAGCTCTTTAAATCTATAATACAAGAAATATCTCTCAGGAAACAATGTTCGCAGGAACTCTCAGTAATGAAGCCGTTATCACGGATCTTATTAAACTAACAGATGCATTTCTTCACCCGATCACGATCAGCGCAACGATGAGACATGATAGCCCATTATAGGAAAAAGAGAAATTGAGAAAACTCAACCAACACAGGAGGAACATGTACCTTTATGTCTCTTGAGGACAAGAAACCTTGAAGGAGGAGGAGTGATGTTACAGACCCCTGCTAGCCAGGTTACTAGCAGAGCGGACTCGTCAGGCAGAAAGTGATGACCAGGCAGGACTCGGGCAACCAGTAACTCTTATTGAGTAGAATCCCGGTTAGAGTAACGTCCGAGGCAGCACTGTGTCACGTGACCATCTACCATTAAATCTATCATCGAGAGTATATAATATGGTATACAGGATCTAGGAACATGATTAGATCGATCCTTGATCTACCCTGAATGGTATATTAAATAGTATACGAAGGATAGGATATAAGAACACTCTTTTATATATTTAGTTAGTTCTATTCTTCATGCTCAATTATAATTATCTTTAAGTACTATATATTTTGATAAAGCTTAGTAATAATACTCATCTGTACTCACTTACAGATAGCTGCACGGCACTATCTGGCCTTACTTCTCTTCTTCTGTTTAAGACCAGTCACCTCTTAGATAGTCATCAGTCTGACCTATCTTGACTCAGTTCAAGGTACGTATTGGAACGGGAGCTAAGCTAACAGGAACAGGGAGAAGCGATCCTAGGGTTTGACAGATACCCGATATCCTGAAAAAACCCTTATTAAAAATTAGTAAATCCTGTCTAATACAGCAAGATAAGGATAAAGAAAACTAGAAAAATAATAAAGATAATATTACTTATTAGTTAAACCATATCTTAAAAAAGATCTCAGAGAATTCAGTATAATTTTATCCAGAACTTAAGAAGATTATATAATATTATTTATATTGGGATTTAAAATATTGGAAATCATAAAATAAGACTTAAAAATAATATCTATAATAATGTTTTTATTATCTAGAAGTTTATTTAATATATGGATAAGATAATATAGATTATTATTACTAGTTATTAGAAGTTAGTTAGAAGATACACATTACTAAAACAGAATCTTAATATAATAAATCATGTCTGTACATATATTTTAAAGAAAATAAGGATTATTAAAAATATAATAAACTTTCTTAACTTATATATTATATAAATACATGCTTTATATATCATGATTAGAAGTATATTATTAACTATTAATCTAAGATACTAGAAGTGGTTAGGACTAAGATAAGCCATTATTTATATCTTATCTTTAATTATACATGTAAAGAGTACCAACAACACTCTTATTATAGATTAATATATTAGTTAATATGTTTTAATAATCAGTATATAATATACTATATAATAAAGATAAAAGATTTAAGGTTTCTATAAAGATATCTAAGATAGTTAGAATCTAATTAGCCAGAATAATAATTAATAGTTACTGAATCAGGGCCACATCTGAAGATCCAAGTAGTTATATTAGATTAATTAACTCAAGTATTAATAAATTCTAGAATAACTGGAAACTTTATAAACCCGTGATTTATACAGTAGTTTAAGATACTTAAATAATAGAAAGCAGAATCTGAACCTATTACAGAACTAAATAAAGAGAATTTGGAAACTCTTATATTAACAGTTATATCAGGAATTATATTTATGATTATAAAGGATTACTATAAGTATATAGACTTTAATATGATATTTTTAAAATAATATAATATTATATTAAAGATTTTATAACTTAAGAATTATAATCTATAGATAGATTAAAAGACTGAAAATCTTTAATTCACGAATTATGATTGCCCAAGACAATACTAGCAAGGACTAGATATAGAGTCTAGATCTATATAGCCTACTACTTAGCAAGAAGCTAAAGTAAGGACTAAGCAATCTATAGAGAGATTAAGAACACTATAAAAGTCTAATATACCAGATATTGGAGATAGTTTAAAGAAAAATAGTATCTTAAGTATAGTTATATAAGTAATAACAATAATCAAGCTATTATAGTAAGATTAGCTTATAAAATTATTAAAATAAGTATTAATAATAATAGAAGAGTACTGAGAATACAGTATTAACAGTATTAATATAGAGATTAAGATATCAAAACAAAGACTAGAAGATTTATAGAAACTTTTAGCTGTAGTTAAGAATCATATATATATCTTACTACAGTATAAGAGATTCAAGGACTTGTTTAAACAGCTAGAATAATCTAAATTATCTCAGCATAAAAAGCATGACCATGCTATTCCTATTAAAAAAGAAAAGTCACTAGTATATAGAAAGATTTATCTAATATTTAAGAAAGAATTACAGACACTACAGGAATATATTAATAATTAATTAATAAAAGATAATATTAAACCTTCAAAATCGTTAGCAGAACATGAAGTCCTATTTATATTAAAAAAGGACAGTAATTTATAACTATATATGGATTATCAGCCATTAAATACTATTATAATTAAGGATTAATATCTGTTATCTTTAATTTCAGAAGTCTAAGACAAGATACAAGGAATAAAGTAGTTTATTAAGCTTGATATTATAAATACTTATTACTATATATGCATTGTAAAAGATAAAAAATGAAAGACTGTATTTAAAATAAAGTATAGATACTTTAAATACTTGATTATACTATTTAGACTTATTAATATACTAATATTATTTTAATAATATATTAATAAGATCTTAAAAAAATATCTTAATAGATTTGTGATTACTTATCTAGATAATATATTAATCTGCTTAAAGACTAAGAAAGAATATATTAGATATATAAGATTAGTTTTGTATAAACTATACTTATATTAGTTATAATATAAGCTGAAGAAGTATAAATTTTATATACAGAAAACAGAATTTCTGAAATATTGGATATCTATAGAGAGAGTCTATATTGAGCAAGCTAAAGTATAAGCTATACAAGACTGGCCTTAATCTAAAAGTCTGAAAGAACTACAGCAGTTTATTAAATTAGTTAATTATTATTAATAATTTATAAACAGATATATTATTTATATAATACCACTCTTTAAGCTTATAAAGAAGTTAAAAGAACATAAGTAAGAAGAATTACAGCAGCATATATTTAAAGATACTAAATAATAACTTATTATATTATTAATACTTGTACAGCACAATGTAGAAAAAGAAATCATTATTAAGACTAATATATCAAATTATGCTGTTAGAATATATATAACATAATTAAAAAAAGATAAAAATCCAGACTAATTATATTTTACTTAAGAAAGTTGGTTCAGATAAAACTCAACTACGATATCTATAACAAGAAATTACTGGTTATTATAATAATATTTAAATAATAAAAGATCTATCTTAAAAAGTAAAACCTATTTTTATTATAAAAATAGATTATAAGAACTTAACCTACTTTATAATAATTAAAGAGTTGATCAGAAGATAGATAAGATAGGCTAAGATTTTATTATAATATGACTTCAGAATTATATACTATAAAAAAATAGAGAATAAATATATAGATATATTAAGCCACAGACTAGACTATAAACTAAATAAGAAGATTATTAAACTAGCTATTCTGAAGCAAAATGCAGATAGATTAATCAATTATAATAAAGCTAACTTAATAGCAATATTAGAAATAAGTAGTGATTTAACCAGATAATTAACTGAAGTGATTAAAGAAGATAAGATATTTTAAGAAATGAGTAAGAACTTATCAGACAAGATTATTATTAATAAAGATAGATTAGTATACTTTTATAGATTAATCTTTATACTAACTATTATAAAAATAAAGATTATGACTAAACACTACAAATTACTCAAGGATTATTTAGAAATTAAAAAAATTATAGAATTAATTATAAGAAATTATTATATCCTAAACCTCAGGTAAAAAATATATGATTATATTAGACAGTATAAAACCTGTATTAAAGATAAGTCTATAAGATATTAATCCTATAGATAAATATAAGTATAAAAGATGCTATAAAAATTATAAAAATAGATAATAATTAACTTTATTAATCTACTATCTAAATTAAAAGGATTTAATATTGTTATAATCATTACTAATCATCTCATCAAATATATCTATCTTATACTAAGTAAGATAATAATAACAGTAATACAGATAATAAAACTATTTTTTAAAAACATTATTACAAATCACGGAATACTAAAATATATTATATTAGATAAAGATAAATTATTTATCTTAAAATTCTAGAGATTACTTACAGATCTTATAAGAATTAAAAAATAATTAATAACAGCTTACCATCTGCAGACGAATGGGTAAATAAAAAAGATTAATCAGATAATTAAGCAATATCTGAAATACTATATAAACTATTAGTAAAATAATTAGACAAATTTATTATTGATAATACAGTTTTTATATAATAATACTAGTCACTTAATAATTAGAGTCTTACTGTTATATATTAATTATAGTTATTATCCAAGATTTCTGAAAATATTATTAAAAAGCAGCTAGTTACTAATATAACTGAAGATATTATTATATTTACAGAAAATATATATATTTAGCTATTTAGATAATATTGAGTTTATGAATCTACAAAGTAAGATCTATTATAATTAATAATATGGGGAGAAACCTGATCTAAAAAGAGAGAAGAAAGTATTTCTACTTTACAGAAACATTAAGATAAAATAATCAAGCTAGAAGCTTAACCATTATAAGCTAGGACCATTTATCATTAAAGACAAGAAAAGACTAGTCAACTACAAGTTAAGATTATTAAAATCATTGAATAAAATATACCCAGTATTTTATATCTCATTGTTAGAACCCGTACTAAAGAACGCTAGAATTACAGAAAATATGAAGATTAATGATAATATAAAATAAGAATATAAAGTTAAAAAAATTCTAGATTATAAGAAGATTAGCAGCAAATCACAATACTTAATAAAATAGAAAGAATATAATACCTTAGAAAATATATGGGAACCTATCAAGAATTTGACAGGCTATCACCAGCTTGTGAAGCAATACTATTAATAAATAAGTTAAAGTCCGCCCAGAAGGAAGAGAAACTAACTAAGTCAGGCTAGAATTGTCTGACACAGCGGCAAGTTGAGCAGCATTATGCTTGTCAGTCAGGCACTCCAGCTCCAGAAGATCCTCAGCATTTAGAGAATCCTTCTTATCTAACTATTCTAACATACTCGAGTCGTGATCTAATATCTGCTTACCATGATCTTTTAGAAACTGTTATTGCTTGAATAAACAAGCCACTTTGACAGTAATACAGGCCTGTTCAGCAAGGGCTTCAGCAAGTTTACTTTATATATCTAATTGATTTTGTTTTAACTCATTCTATTCTTTATTACTATGAAATCATTTTTCATATTTCTAATTATGATAAATATAGACAGTATAATTTTAACTCTTTAAATCTATAATATAAGAAATACTCTTTAAAAATTAATATTTATAAAAACTCTTAATAATGAAATTACTCTTATAAATCTTATTAGACTGATAAATATACTCCTTCATCCGGTTATGATTAACATAATAATAAGACATGTTAATCCATCATGGGGAAAAGAAGACTGAGAAAAACTTAACTAATACGCAGGAGGGGTACACATCTTTATGTCTCTTGAGAATAAGAAACCTTGAAGAAGGGAGAGTGATGTTACAGACCCCTGCTAGCCAGGTTATTAGCAGAGCAGACTCATTAGGCAGAAAAGCGATAACAAGACAGGACTCAGACAACCAGTAACTCTTATCAAGTAAAATCCTGGTCTAAGTAACGTCCAGAGCGGCGTTGTGTTATATAACTATCTATTATTAGATCTATCATTAAGGGTATACAGAAGGTATACTAAAATCCAGGAATATGATTAGATCAATCCTCAATCTACCTTGAATAGTATATAATATAATATATAAAAAATAGGGTATAAGGATACTCTTTTATATACTTAGCTAGTTCTGTTCTTCATGCTCAATATAATCATCTTTAAGTAACTATATGATTAGAAAGCTTAGTAACAACACTTATCTGTACTTATTTATGGATAGCTGCATGGCATTATCTGGCCTTACTTCTCTTTTTTTATTTAGGACCAGTCATCTTTAGATAGTCATCAGTCTGACTCTACCTTGATTCAGTTCGAAGGTACGTATATCGGCAAAGCTAAGCTAACAGGAACAGGGAGAAGCGATCCTAGGGTTTGACAAATATTTCTGTAAAGTAGAAATACTTTCTTCCCTCTTTTAGATTAGGTTTCTTCCTGTATTAATAATTATAGTAAATCTTGCTTTATAAATTTATGAACTTAATATTCTTAAATAATTAAATATATATATTTCTTAAAAACGCAACAATATCTTCAGCTATATCAGTAACTATTTACTTCTTTAATAATGTCTTCAGGAATCTTGGGTGATAGCTGTAATTAGTATAAAATAGTAAGACTCTAATTATTAAAAAATTAGTGTTATTATATAAGAACTATATTATTAGTAATAAATTTATCTAATTATCTTATTAATAATTTACATAATATCTCAGATATTGCTTAATCATTTAATTAACTCTTTTCATTTGTCCATTTATTTGCAGGTGGTAAGCTATTATTATTCATTCTTTAATTCTTATAAGGTCTGCAAGTGACTTCTAGAACTTTAAGATAAATAGCTTATTTTTATCTAATATAATATACTTTAGCATTCTGTAATTTATAGCAATGTTTTTAAGAAATAATTCTACTATCTATATTATTATTATTATTATCTTACTTAGTATAAGATAGATATATTTAGTAAGATAATTAGTAAAGAATATAATAATATTAAGTTTTTTTAATTCAGATAATAGATTAATAAAGTTAATTATTATCTATTTTTATAGTTATTGTGATGCCTCTTATATTTATATTCATTTATAAGATTAATATCTTATAGACTTATTTCTAATATATATCTTATATTATATAATATAATTATATACTTTCTATCTGAGGTTTAAAATATAATAACTTCTTATAATTAGTTCTATAGTCTTCTCAACTCCTAAGTAATCTTTAAATAATTTATTATAATATCTAGTTATAATCTCTGTTCTTATAATAATTAATATAAAGATTAATCTGTAAAAGTAAACTAGTCTATCTTTATTAATAATAATCTTATCTAGTAAGTCTTTACTCATTTCTTAAAATATTTCATCTTCTTTAATAATATTAGCTAATTATCTGGTTAGATTATTACCTATTTTCAATATTATTATTAGATTAGCTTTATTATAATTAATCAATCTATCTTTATTCTGCTTTAAGATGGCTAGTTCAATAGTCTTTTTATTTATTTATCATCTAGTCTGTGATTTAATATATCTATATATCTATTTTCTATTTCTTTATAATGTACGATGCAAAAATCATACTATAATAAAATCTTAACCTATCTTACCTATTTTTTGATCAATTCTTTGATTATTGTAAAGTAGGTTAAGTTCTTATAGTCTATTTTTATAATAACAGTATGTTTTATTTTTTTAAGATAGATTCTCCACTGCTTAAATACTATTATAATAGCCAATAATTTCTTATTATAGATATCATAGTTAAGTTCTACTTGAACTAACTTTCTTAAATAAAATATAATTAGTCTGGATTTTCTGTCTTCTTCTGTTTATGTTATACATATTTTAACAGTATAATTTAATATATTAATCTTAATAATGGTTTTCTTTTCTAAATCATATTATATAAATACTAGTGATATGATAAATCATTATTTAATATTTTTAAACATGTATTACTGTGGTTCTTCTTATCTATACTTCTTTAATTTCTTTATAAGCTTAAAGAGTAGTATTATATAAATATTATATCTATCTATAAATTATTAATAATAATTAATTAATCTGATAAACTGCTGTAGTTTTTTCAGATTCTTAGATTAAGGCTAGTCTTATATAACTTATACTTTAGCTTAATATAGACTTTTTCTGTAAATATTCAGTATTTCAGAAACTCTGTTTCTTATATATAGAATTCATACTTTTTTAACTTATATTATAACTAATATAGATATAGTTTATACAGAACTAGTCTTATATATTTAATATATTCTTTCTCAGTCTTTGAAAAGATTAATATATTATTTAAATAAGTAATTATAAATTTATCAAGATATTTTTCTAGAACTTTATTAATATATTACTAAAATAATGCTAATATATTAATAAGTCTAAATAATATAATTAAGTACTTAAAGTATTTATACTTCATTCTGAATACGGTCTTCCATTCTTTATTTTTTATAATATATATATAGTAATATATATTTATAATATTAAGTTTAATAAGCTATTTTATTTCTTATATCTTATCTTGGATTTCTGAAATCAAAGATAACAGGTATTAATCTTTAATCATAATAATATTAAGTAATTAATAATCTTTTTCAGCTGTAAATTACTGTTCTTTTTTAGTATAAATAAGACTTCATGTTTTACTAATGATTTTAAAGATCTGATATTATCTTTCATTAATTAATTATTAATATATTTTTATAATATTTATAACTTTTTTTAAATATTAGGTAAATCTTTCTATATATCAGTGACTTTTCTTCTTTAATAAGAATAGTATGGTCATGCTTTTTATATTGAGATAATTCAGATTATTTTAACTGTTTAAACAGGTTCTTGAATCTCTTATATTATAGTAAAATATATATATTATTCTTGATTATAGCTAGAAGCTTTTATAAATCTTCTAGTCCCTGTTTTTGTATCTTGACCTCTGTATTAATACTATTAATACTATATTTTTAATATTTTTTTATTATTATTAATATCTATTCTGATAGTTTCTTAAGCTAATCTTACTATAATAGCTTGGTTATTATTATTATTTATATAACTATACTTAAGATATTACTTTCTTTTAAATTATCTTTAATATCTGGTATATTAGACTTTTATAATATTCTCAATCTTTTTATAGATTACTTAGTCCTTGCTTTAGTCTCTTATTGAGTAATAAGCTATACAGATCAAGACTCTATATCTAGTTCTTGCTAATATTATCTTGAATAATCATAATTCATGAAGTAAAGACTCTTAATCTTTTAATTAATTTATAGATTATGATTCTTAAGCTATGAAATCTCTAACATAATATTATATTATCTTAAAAATATCATATCAAAGTCTATATACTTGTAGTGACTCTTTATAATTATAAATATAATACTTGATTTAACTATTAATATAAGAGTTTCTAAATTCTCTTTATTTAGTTCTGTAATCAGTTCAGATTCTGCTTTCTATTTTTTAAGTATCTTAAGCTATTATATAAATCACGGGTTTATAAAGTTTTCAGTCACTCTATAGTTTATTAATATATAAACTATTTAATTTAACATGACTGCTTGGATCTTCAGATATGGCTCTAATTTAATAATTATTAATTATTATTCTGGCTAGTTAGGTTCTGGCTGTCTTGAATATCTTTCTAAAAATCTTAAACCTTTTATCTTTACCGCGTAGTATATCATATACTGATTATTAAAATATATTAATTAATATATTAATCTGTAATATAGATATTATTAATATCTTATATATATATAATTAAAGATAAGATATAGATAGTAGCTTAACTTAGTTCTTACTACTTCCAGTATCTTAAGTCAGTGTTTAATAATATATTTCTAGTCATGATATATAAAGCATATATTTATATAACATATAAATCAAGAAAGTTTATTATATCTTTAATAATCTTTATTTTCTTTAAAATATATACACAGACATGGTTTATCATACCAAGATTCTGTTCTAGCTACTTGTATCTTCTGGCTAATCTCTAATAATTAATAATAATAGTTTATATTATCTTATCCATATATTAAATAAACTTTTAAATAATAAAAATATCTTTATAAATACTATTCTTAAATCTTATTCCATGATTCTTGATATCTTAAATCCTAATAAAGGCAATGCTGTATTTTCTTTTTAAATTCTAGATAAAATTATATTAGATTCTTTAAAAATTTCTTCAAAATATAGTCTAACTAATAAATAATATTATCTTTATTATCTTTTTAATTCTCTTTATCCTTATCTCACTGTATTAGACAGGATTTATTAATTTCTAATAAGGGTTTTTTCAGAATATTAGATATCTTATTAAGTCTCTTCTTACTAGGTCTAAAACCTTTAAGCTGAGTATTATATTCTTTATTTAAAGGGTTAAATTTATCCCAAACTATACTAGGATAATTATTCTTTAAAACTGGCTTATTACTGTTATTGACTTCCGTAGGCTAACCTAATAATATAAATAATTAATAATCTTTTTATTAACTTAGTAATGCTGTTAGCTCATCCGTGATAGTCTGTTATCTTAACTAATTATAATATATTCTATTTTTTAATAATTATTTATACTAAATAGTATATAGCTTCTTATTATCTGATATCTATATTATAGATTCTATCTAAACTTTATATTAAATAATAGTAATATTGTAGACTTCTCTGCCTTAATCTTTATATATAGCTCTTAATCATTTATAAGACTGTTGCTGTTTCTGACTACAGTTCTTTAATTAATGATCTGCTTTACTGCAGCTAAAGTACAAGCAGTTCTTTTTATACTGTTTAAGTTTCTTCTTAAATATTCTATTATATTAAGTCTAATAATATGCTATATCTAGCTCTATTAGTTTTAGTCTATAAAGATCTTTATATCCCAAACTTCTAGATTATGCCGACCTTTTATTATTAACTCAGTAACCTGATTAATTATTTTATCAAGATATAGACCTGCTAGTCTATCAGTCCTTTCTTTATTTTATATTATATTTATATAACTTATTATTAATTCTGACTATTGCTTTAATTATCTATAATAATATATTCAGTTATTCTTACTAGATAAGTTTCTCTTAAATCTCTATCTTAAATCTTTCTTCAAATCATATAATATAGGTATTATTATCCTAATCTAAGTAATTAATAACTTGTAAAAACTTAGAAGTATACTTAGATATTAATCTAGTTTACTTAAGTTATTATAATTTTTACTTAGTATTATATACCATATTAATATCTTTAAATATTTATTTAAGATATTGTTTAAATCTAGTATAGCTAGCAAAGATTTACTTTATATCATTATTCTAATTATTTACTAACTTTTTTTAATACTTGTAAATATATAGCTTAAACTAATTAAACATTATTTTAATCAGGTAAGTAGACATAAAAAGAATCTTATTAATCTTATTTCTGAGCTTTTCTCTATTTATGCCAAGATATAAGTCTAATTAAGTTAAGAAAGTCCTGAGCTTTGCTCAGTTACTGTTAAATAGTTTCAATAATCAGATCTTAATAGATTTAACTGTTAAATAACCTTCAAATAACTGGTTTTATTATTTTAAAGCAGTGATACTTTCTTATAACTAATTAACCATATCTATTAGTTCTTGTATTATCAGGCCCTACTGTTATAGGGCGCGCGATGAGTTTAAAGTAGTTAATATAATAAATAATAATTATTAAATAATACTCATACTAACTGGTACTTAATATATTAAATCCTAGGATTGCTTCTTTCTATTCCTATTAGCTTAGTTTTACTAGTATACATATCTTCAAACTAAATCAAGATAGTGTCAGGCTGATAACTATCTAAAGATGACTGATTCTAAATAAGAAAAGAAAAGTAAGGCTAGATAATACTGTACAGCTATCTGTAAGTAAGTATAAACAAGTATTATCACTAAGCTTTCTAAATATATGATTACTTAAAGATGATTATATTAAGCATAAAGAACAGAACTAGCTAAGTATATAAAAGAGTGTCATTATATATCCTATCCTCTATATAGTGTTGCCATAATATATTATACTATTAATATATTATCTTATATTATTACCATGTTCTGTCATAGTGCTGACATGTTGTAGCATGTCAGTAACATGTCATGGTCACGTGCTGTGTAACCATTCCGGGTATTGGTTACTCAGATCAGGATTCTACTTGATAAGAGTTCCTGTCTGTCCGGACGTGGCCTTCTGCCTGATGAGTCCGCCTCACTAGTTATTCGGCTAGCAGGGGTCCGTAACAATTATCTACTAACTTTTCTTAATACTCGCGGATATACAGCTCAAACTAATTAAATATTATTTTAATCAGGTAGATGAATATAAAAAGAATCTTATTAACCTTATTTTTAAGCTTTTCTCTGTTTATGCTGAGATATAAGTCTAACTGGGTTAAGAAAGTCCTGAGCTTTGTTTAGTTACTGTTAAACAGTTCCAGTAGTCGGATCTTAACAGATTTAACTATCAAGCAATCTTTAAATAACTGATTCCATTATTTTAAGGCAGTGATCCTTTTTTGTAACTGACTAATTATACTCATCAGTTCTTACATTGTCAGGCCCTGCTATTATAGGGCGCGCGATGAGTTCAAAGTAGTCAATATAATGAATAATTGTTACTAGTAACACTCTGTTACAGACCCCTGCTAGCTGAACGACTAGCAAGGCGGGTACGTCAGGCAGAAGGCTACGCCCGGATGGATGACCACTCTTATCGGGTAAAGTCCCGAGCTGAGTCATCACGTGTCACATGTCACATGACCATGGTATACGGACAAGCATGTAGTATACGACATACTATCATGATCTATAATTACCAAACAGGTATACGGTAGACCTGATGGTATATGGAATGGTATACAAGGAATAAGATATATAAGAACACTTCTTTATATACTTAACTAGTTCTGTTCTTCATGCTTAATACAATCATCTTTAAGTAACCCTATGTTTAGAAACTTAGTAACAATACTTGTCCGTACTTATTTACGGATAGCTACGCAGCACTATCTGGCCTTACTTTTCTTCTCTAGTTCAGGACCAGTCATCTTTTAGATAGTCATCAGTCTGACTTACCTTGATTCAGTTTGAAGGTACGTATTGGAACAGAAGCTAAGTTAACAGGAACAGGAGAAGCAATCCTAGGGTTTAATACATTGAATATCAGTCAGTACGAGTGTTATTCAATGATAATTATTCATTATATTAACTATATTAAACTCATTGCGTGCTCCACAGCAGCAGGGCCTGATAATATAAGAACTAATGAATATGGTTAGTCAGTTGCAAGAAAGTATCACTGTCTTAAAATGATAAAACCAGTTACTTGAAGGTTACTTAGCAGTTAAATCTGTTAAGATCTGACTATTAGAGTTATTTAACAGTAATCAAGTAAAGCTCAGGGCTTTCTTGACCTAGTTAGACTTATATCTTAATATAAATAGAGAGAGACTTAAAAATAAGATTAACAAGATTTTTTTTATATCTATCTACCTAATTAGATCAGTATTTAATTAATTTGAACCGTATATCCGCGAGTATTAAGAAAAGTTAATAAATAATCAGAATAGTAATATAAAACAAATCTTTACTAGTTATACCAGATTTAAGCAGCATCTTGAATAAATGTTTAAACATATTAATATAGTATAGAATATTAAGTAAAAATTATAATAACTTAAGCAGACTAGATCAGTATTTAAGTATGCTTCAGAGTTTTTACAAGTTACTAATTACTTAGATTAAAATAATAATATCTATATCATATAATTTAAAGAAGGACTTAAGATAGAGATTCAAGAGAAACTCATCTAGCAAGAATAACTGAACACGTTGTTAAAGATGATTAAAGCAGTAGTTAAGATTGATAATAAATTATATAAATATAATATAAAATAATAAGAGGGTTAATAGACCAGCAGGTCTACATCTTAACAAAATAGTCAATCAGGTTACCAAGCCAATAACAGAAGATCAGTATAACCTAGAAGCTTAGGATATAAAGATCCTTACAGACTGAAACCAATAAAGCTAGATACAGCACAGTATCAGACTTAACAGAGTAGAGTATCCAAGAAGAAACTCGAACAGTATAAAAGAGACTGCTTGTACTTTAGCTGCAGTAAAGCAGGTCATCAGTCAAAGAACTGTAGTTAGAAACAGCCTTAAAAGCAGTTAAGAGCTACAAATCAAGATTAAGACAGAGAAGTCTATAATATCACTATTATTCAGTATAAAGTTTAGACAGATACCGCAACGCAGACACTAGGTAACAAGAAGTTATATATTATTTAATATAGTTAACTATCAGAGAACAGGATATATCATGATTAGTTAAGATAACAGGCCATTATGGATGAGCTAACAGCATCACTAAATTAATAAGAAGATTAATAATTATTTATACTATTAGTTTAGACTATAGAAGTTAATGATAATAGTTATAACCTAGTTTTAAGAAATAATTATCTTAGTATAGTATAGAATAAATTTAATCTATTAGATAAAGAGTATAATACTCTACTTAAAGATCTTAAACCCAGTAAAAAGAAACTTAGCAAGATATCTAATATCCTGGAAAAACCCTTATCAGAAATTAGTAGATCCCGTCTAATATAGTAAGACAAGGATAAAGAGAACTAGAAGAATAATTAAAAAGATGTTGTTTATTAGTTAGACTGTATTTTAAAAGAGATCTCAGAGAATCTAGTATGATTTTATCCAGAGCTTAAGATAATCATGCAGTATTGTCTATATTAGGATTTAAGATATTAGAAATCATAAAATAAGACTCAAGAATAATATTTATAGAGATACTTCTGTTATTTAGAAGTTTATTTAATATATAGATAAGATAATACAGACTACTATTACTAGTTATTAAAGATTAGCTAGAAGATACACGTCGCTGGAACAGAATCTTAGTATAATAAACCATATTTATATACTTATTTTAAAGAAAATAAGAATTATTAAAGATATAATAAACTTCTTTAGCTTGTATACTACATGAACACATACTTAATATATTATAATTAAAAGTATATTATTAATTACTGACCCAGAATACTGGAAGTAGAAAAAGCTAAGATAAGTTATTATTCATGCCTGAATTATAGTTATATATATAAAGAGTACCAACGATACTCTTATCACAGATTAATATATTGATTAATATGTTTTAATAATCAGTATATAATATATTACATGGTAAAGATAAATGGCTTAAGATTTTTAAGAAAATACTCAAGATAGTTAGAACCTAACTGACTAGAATAGTAATTAGTAGTCACTGAATCGGGACCATACCTGAAGATCTAAGCAGTTATATTAGATTAACTAGTTCAAGTACTGATAAACTTTAGAATAACCGGAAACTTTATGAATCCACAATTTATATAGTAGCTTGAAATACTTAGACAATAGAAAGCAGAATCTAAACTGATTATAGAACTAAATAAAGAGAATTTAGAAACTCTTATATTAACAGTTAAGTCAGGGACTATATTTATAACTGTAAAGGGCCACTATAAGTATATAGACTTTAATATAATATTTTTAAGATAGTATAATATTATGTTAGAGATTTTATAACTCAGAAATCATAATCTACAGATTAATTAAAAGACTGAGAATCTCTAATTCACAAATTATGATTATCCAAGACAACACTAGCAAGGACCAGATATGAAGTCTGGATCTGTACAGCCTGCTATATAATAAAAAGCTAAAGTAAGGATTAAGTAATCTATAAAGAGATTAAGAACATTATAAAAGCCTAATATACCAGGTATCAGAGATAACTTAAAGAAAAATAATATCTTAAGTATAGTTATATAAGTAATAGCAGTAATTAAGCCATTATAGAAAGATTAGCTTATAGAACTATCAGGATAGGTACTAATAATAATAAAAAAGTATTAAAAATATAGTATTAACAGTACTAATACAGAGATCAAGATAACTATCTAAAGAATAGAAAATTTATGGAAACTTCTAGCTGTGATCAAGAATAATACACAGATCTTATCATAGTATAAAAGATTCAAGGACTTGTTTAAACAGCTAGAATAATCTAAATTATCTTAGCATAGAAAGTATGACTATATTATTTCTATAAAGAAAGAAAAGTTACCAGTATACAGAAAAATCTACCTGATATCTAAGAAGGAATTATAGGTATTATAAGAATATATTAATATTTAACTAGTAAAAGGCAATATTAGGTCTTTAAAATCATTAGTAAAATATAAAGTCCTATTTATACTAAAAAAGAACAGCAGTTTACAGTTATATATGGATTATTAGCTACTAAATATTATTATAATTAAGGATTAATATCTGTTACTTTTAATTTTAGAAATCTAAGATAAGATATAAGAAATAAAGTGATTTATTAAACTTAATATTATAAATATATATTACTATATATACATCATAGAGAGTAAAGAATGAAAAACCATGTTCAGAATAAAATATAGATACTTTAAATATTTAATTATATTATTTAGACTTATTAATATACCAGCATCATTTCAGTAATATATTAATAAAATTTTGAGAAAATATCTTGGCAGATTTGTAATTACTTACTTAAATAATATATTAATCTTTTTAAAGACTAAGAAAGAATATATTAGATATATAAGATTAGTTCTGTATAAATTATACTTATATTAATTATAATATAAGCTAAAGAAGTATAAATTCTATATATAGAAGATAGAATTTCTAGAATATTGGATATTTACAGAGAGAATCCATACTGAGTAAGCTAAAGTATAAGTTATATAGAATTAGTCTTAATCTAAAAATCTAAAAGAACTACAGTAGTTTATTAGATTAATTAACTACTATCAATGATTTATAGACAGATATGCTATCCATATAATACTACTCTTTAAGCTTATAAAGAAGTTAAAAAAGTATTAATAAAAAGAACCACAGCAAAGCATGTTTAAAGATATCAAGCAGTAACTTACCATGTTATTAGTACTTGTACAGCACAATCTAGAGAAAGAAACCACTATTAAGACTGATATATCAGACTACACTGTTAAAATGTGTATAATATAATCAGAAAAAGATAGAAAGCTAAGCCTGATTATATTCTACTTAAGGAAGTTAGTTCAAGTAAAACTCAACTATAATATTTATAATAAGAAGTTATTAGTTATAATAGTAATGTTTAAGCAGTAGAGAATCTATCTTAAAAAAATAAAGTACACTGTCATTATAAAAATAGATTATAAGAATTTAACTTATTTCATGATAATCAAAGAATTGACCTGAAGGCAGGCAAGATAGACTAAGATTCTGTTATAATATAATTTCCAAATCATACACTATAAAGAAACAGAGAATGAATATATAGATATGCTGAGCCGCAGGCCAGACTATAAACTAGATAAAAAGACTATTAAATCAGCTATTTTAAAGCGAAATCCGGATGGGTTAATCAGCTATAATAAAGCCAATCTTATAATAATGTTAGAAATAGGTAGTAACCTAACCAGATAATTAGTTAATACTATAGAAAAAGATAAGATATTTTAGAAAATGAGTAAGGGCTTATTAGACAAGATCACTATTAATAAAAATAGACTAGCCTATTTTTATAGGTTAATCTTTACATTAACCATAATAAGAATAGAGATTGTGACTAGATATTATAATAAATTATTTAAGAGTTATCTAGGAGTTAAAAAGACTACAGAACTAATCGTAAGGAATTATTATATTCTGAACCTCAGATAGAAAGTATATGATTATATTAGATAATATAAGATTTATATTAGAGATAAGCCTGTAAGATACCAGCCTTATAGATAAATACAAGTACAGAAAGCATTATAACAGCCATAAAAATAGATAATAATTAACTTTATTAATCTATTACTAGAATTAAAAGGATTTAATATTATTACAGTTATCACTGATTATCTTATTAAATATATTTATCTTATACTAAGTAAGATATTAATAATAATAATACAGATAGCAGAATTGTTTTTAGAAAATATTATTATATATTATAAGATACTAAAGTATATTATATCAAACTAAGATAAGTTATTTATCTTAAAGTTCTGGAGATCACTTGCAGATCTTATAAAAATTAAAGAATAAATAATAATAATCTATTACCTGCAAATAAATAGATAAATAGAAAGGATTAATCAGATAATTAAATAATATTTAAGACATTACATGAACTACTAGCAGGATGATTAAATAAATTTATTATTAATAGTACAGTTCTTATATAATAATATTAATTATTTAATTATTAAAGTCTTACTGTTCTATACTAATTATGGTTACTATTCCAGGTTTCTGGAAATAATATTAGGAAAGTAACCAGTTACTAATATAGCTGAGAATATTATTATATTTATAGGAAACATATATTTATAGTTATCCTAAAATATTGAGTTTATGAATTTATATAGTAAGATGTACTATAATTATAGATATAGAAAGAAATCTAATCTAAAAAAAAGGAAAAAAGTATTCCTACTCTATAAAAATATTAAGATAAAATAATCAAGTTAAAAGCTTGACCATTACAAGCTAGGACTATTTATTATCAAGGACAAGAAGAGACCGGTCAACTATAAGTTAAGATTACTAAAATCAATAAGTAAAATTCATTCAGTATTTTATATCTCATTATTAGAACCTGTATTAAAGAATACTAGAATCACAAAAAACATGGAGATCAATAATAACATAGAGAAAGAATATAAAGTTAAAAAGATCTTAGACTATAAGAAGATTAGCAGCAGGTTACAATATCTGGTAAAATAAGAAGAATATGATATCTTAAAAAATACATGGAAACTTATTAAGAATTTAACAAACTGTTACCAGCTTATGGAGCAATATGTCAAACCCTAGGATCGCTTCTCCCTGTTCCTGTTAGCTTAGCTCCCGTTCCGATACGTACCTTGTGAACTGAATCAAAGATAGTCAGGTTGTTGACTATCTAAAGGTGACTTGATCTGAACAGAAGAAGAGAAGTAAGGCCAGATAGTGCTGTGTAGCTATCCGTAAGTAAGTGCAGATGAGTGTTGTTACTAAGCTTTACCAAAACATAGATTACTTAAAGATAATGTGAATTGAGCATGAAGAACAGAACTAGCTAAGTACATGAAAGAGTGTCTTTATATTCTATCCTTTATCATAGTATTACCATGATATATTATGTTACTGATATATTATGTTATAGTGCTGCTATGTCTTGTTATAGTACTATCATGTTCTGTTATAGCGCTGCTATGTTATAGTATGTTAGTAACATGTCTGTTATGGTCACGTGTTGTGTAACTGTCCCGGTTTGTAGGTTGCTCTGATTAGGATTTTACTTAATAAGAGTCCTTGTCTTCCGGACGTGGCTTTCTGTCTAATATATCTGTCTTATTAGTTTGTTCAGCTAGTAGGGGTCTGTAATACTACTCCTCCTCTTTCAAGGTTTCTTATTCCTAAGAAACATAAATCTGCAGTGCCTCCCTCCTGAGGTGAGTATCTAGTATCGTTTTTTAAAACTTTGTTCAGACTGTTAACCATGTTATCTAGTTCTTCTGTTTGTAAGAAGAGCCTTTACCGGCGGATTAAGGATGAAGGTTTCCTTGCAGTTTTCCCTTGCGAGCGCTGTATTTATCTTTACAAGGTTTATATCAAATCCGAAAATTCTAATCACTGTAGTAAGTATATTAAGACAAATAGTGTTTATTATAAAATACCTGATTCTTCCTTCTCTAACACTGAGTGGAAGTATTTAGTCAAGGCTTAAAATTTTATTAAAGAAGAGAAAGAAATTATTCTGGCGAAACTTTTTTAATTACAGAAACAAAAATAGTTATTATAAAAATAAGCTAGTAATTTCATTGCTTGTAATATAAAGGAAATCAAAAAGTTAAAAAAGCTTGAGAAATAAGAATAAAAAGAATATAAGATATAAGCGAGACTACACGATTAATAAGTTATAATATCTGAGACTGAGGTTAATACTGTTACAGATAGTGTTAAACTAGCTGCTATATCTGAGCTTGATCTTAGTTTATCTTAACTTATTGGCTCTTCTTCTTTCTAGGCGAATTTTAACTTATCTACTAATAGTATTGTTTCACAAGCTGGTAACAGCCTGTTAAATTCTTAATAAGTTTCTATATATTTTTTAAAATATTATATTCTACTTATTTTACCAGATATTATAATCTATTACTAATCTTTTTATGGTCTAGGATCTTTTTAACTTTATATTTTTTCTTTGTGTTATTATTAATCTTCACGTTTTTTATGATTTTAATGTTCTTTAGTACAGGTTCTAACAATGAGATATAAAATACTGGATAAATTTTGTTCATTAATTTTGATAACCTTAACTTGTAGTTAACTAGTCTCTTCTTGTCTTTGATGATAAATGGTCCTAGCTTGTGATGGTCAAGCTTCTAATTTGATTATTTTATCTTAATGTTTCTGTGGAGTAGGAATATCTTTTTTTCTCTTTTAAAATCAGGTTTTCTTCTGTATTTATGATTATAATATATCTTACTATATAAATTCATGAACTTAATATCTCTAGATAACTGTAAGTATATATTTCTTGTAAATATAATAATATTCTTAACTATATTAATAACTTACTATCTTTTTAATAATGTTTTTAAAAATCTTGGGTAATATCTGTAATTAATATAAAACAATGAGACTCTAATAATTAAGTAACTAGCATTGTTATATAAGAACTGTGTTATTAATAATAAGTTTATTTAATTATTTTATTAATAATTTATATAGTATCTCAAGTATTATTTAATTATCTGATTAACTTTTTTTATTTGCCCATTCATCTATGGGTAATAAGTTATTATTATTTATTTTTCTATTTTCATAAGATCTGTAAGTAATCTCTAGAACTTTAAGATAAATAGTTTATCTTGATCTGATATAATATACTTTGATATTTTATAATATATAATAATATTTTCTAAAAACAGTTCTACCATCTATATTATTATTATTATTATCTTATTTAGTACAAGATAAATGTATTTAGTGAGATGATTAATAATGATTATAATAATATTAAATCCTTCTAATTCTGGTAACAGATCAATAAAGTTAATTATTATCTATTTTTATGGCTGTTGTAATACTTCTTGTACTTATATTTATCTGTAGAGCTGGTGCTTTATAAACTTATTTTTAATATAAGTCTTATATTATCTAATATAATCACGTATTTTCTATCTAAGGTTCAGAATGTAATAATTCCTTGTGATTAGTTTAGTTGTCTTTTCTACTTCTAAGTAACCCTTAAGCAGTCTGTCATAATGTCTAGCTATAATCTCTATCCTTATTATAATTAGTATAAAGATTAATCCATGAAAATAGACTAGTCTATTTTCATCGATGGTGATCTTGTCTGGTGAGTCCTTACTTATTTTTTAGAGTATTTTATTATTTTTTATATCTTTAGCTAATCACTTAGTTAAGTTACTACCTATTTTTAATATTGCTGCTAGATTAGTCTTATTATAGCTGATCAACCCATCTATATTTCACTTCAGGATGGCTGGTTTAATAATCTTTTTATTTAATTTATAGTCTGGCCTGCGGCTCAACGTATCTATATATTTATTTGTCAAACCCTAGGATCGCTTCTCCCTGTTCCTGTTAGCTTAGCTCCCGTTCCAATACGTACCTTGTGAACTGAATCAAAGGTAGTCAGGTTGTTGACTATCTAAAGATAACTTGATCTGAACAGAAGAAGAGAAGTAAGGCCAGATAGTGCCGCGCAGCTATCCGTAAGTAAGTGCGGACAAGTGTTGTCACTAAGCTTTATCAAAACATATAGTTACTTAAAGATAATTAGATTGAGCACGAAGAACAGAACTAGCTAAGTATATAAAAGAGTGTCCTTATATCCTATCCTTTATCATGGCATCGCCATGATATATTATGTCGCTGATATATTATATTATAGCGCTGCCATGTCCTGTCATAGCGCTGCCATGTCCTGTTATAACACTGCCATATTATAACATGTCGGTGACATGTCCGTTGTGGTCACGTACTGTGTAACTGTCCTTGTTCATAGGTTACTCAGATCAGGATTCTACTTGATAAGAGTCTTTGCCTTTCAGACGTAGCCTTCTGCCTAACGAGTCCGCCTTATTAATTCATTTAGCTAGCAGGGGTCCGTAACACCACTCCCCTCCTTCAAGGTTTCTTGTTCCCAAGGAACATAAATGTGCAGTGCCTCTCTTCTGAGATGAGTGTTTAGTATCATTTCCTAAAAACTTTTGTTCAGATTATTAACCATATTATTTAGTTCTTCTGTTTATAAGAAGAGTCTTTACCAGTAGATTAAGAATAAAGGTTTTCTTATGGTTTTTCTTTATAAGTGCTGTATTCACCTTCATAAGGTTTACATCAAGTCTGAAAATTCTGACTGCTGTAATAAATATATTAAAATAAATAGTGTCTGTTGTAAAATACCTGATCCTTCCTTCTCTGATACTGAGTGGAAGTGTTTAGTCAAGGCTCAAAACTTTATTAAAAAGAAAGAAGAAGTTATCCTGGCAAAACTTTTTTGATTGTGGAAACAGAAATGATTATTATAAAAACGAGCTAGTGATTTTATAGTTCATGATATAAAGGAAATCAGGAAGCTGGAAGAGCTTGAGAAGCAAGAATAAAAGAAATATAAGATATAAATAAGACTGTGTGATTAGTAAGTTATAATATCTAAGATTAAGATTAATATTATTGCGGAAGATGTTAAACTAATTACTGTATCTGAGCTTGATCTTAGTTTGTCTTAACTTATTGGCTCTCCTTCTTTCTGGACGAGTTTTGACCTGTCTACTAGTGATACTGTTTCATAAGCTAGTAACAGTCTGTTAAATTCTTAATAAGTTCTTATATATTTTCTGAGATATCATATTCTACTTATTTTACTAGATACTGCAATCTGCTGCTAATCTTCTTATAATCTAGGATCTTTTTAATTTTATATTCTTTCTTTATATTATTATTAATCTCTATATTTTCTATAATTCTAACATTCTTTGGTGCGGGTTCCAACAATGAGATATAAAATACTGGATAAATTTTGCTCATTGATTTTAGCAATCTTAACTTATAGTTAACTAGTCTTTTCTTATCTTTGATAATAAATGGTCCTAGCTTGTGATGATTAAGTTTCTGACTTAATCATTTTATCTTAATATTTCTGCGGAGTAGAAACATCTTCTTTCCTCTTTTAAGATCAGGTTTCCTCTTATATTTATGATTGTAATATATCTTATTATATAAGTTCATGAACTCAATGTCTTGGGATAACTATAAATACATGTTTCCCATGAATATAATAATATTCTTAGCTATATTAATAACTTACTACCTTTTTAATAGCATCTCCAGAAACCTTGAGTAATATTTGTAATTAATGTAAAACAATAAGACTCTAATAATTAAGTAACTGATATTATTATATAAGAACTATATTATTAATAATAGATTTATCTAATTATTCTGCTAATAGTTCACGTAGTGTCTTAAATATTGTTTAATTATCTGATTAATTCTTTCTATTTACTCATTCATCTGCAAATAATAAGCTATTATTATTTATTCTTTAATTCTTATAAGATCTGCGAGTGATCTCCAAAACTTTAAGATAAATAACTTGTCTTAGTCTAATATAATGTACTTTAATATCTCATGGTATATAACAATATTTTCTAGAAATAATTCTACTATCTGTATTACTATTATTATTATCTTGCTTAATATAAGATAGATATATTTAGTAAAGTGATCAGTGATGATTATGATAGTATTAAATCCTTCTGATTCTAGTAATAGACTAATAAAGTTAATTATTATCTATTCTTATGGTTACTGTAGCGTTTTCTGTACTTATATTTATTTATAAGGTTAATATCTCACAGGCTTGTTCCTGATATAAGTCTTATATTATCTAATATAATCATATACTTTCTATCTAAGATTCAGAATATAGTAATTTTTTGTGATTAATTCAGTTATCTTTTCTACTTCTAAGTAACTTTTAAGTGGTTTGTCATAGTATCTAGCCATAATCTCTATTCTTATCACGGTTAATATAAAGATTAATCCGTAAAAGTACGTTAGTTTATCTTTATTAATAATAATCTTGTCTGGTAAGCCTTTGCTCATTTCTTAGAGTATTTTATTATTTTTTATATCTTTAGCTAATTATTTAATTAGATTACTATCTATTTTTAATGTTGCTGCTAAGTTAGTCTTATTATAGCTTATTAATCCATCCGTGTTTTGCTTTAGAATGGCCGGTTTAATAGTCTTTTTACTTAATTTATAGTCTGGCCTGCGGCTCAGCATATCTATATGTCTATTCTCTACTTTCTTACAGTATATGATTCTGAAGTTATATTATGACAGAATCTTAGCCTATCATGCCTGCCTTTTGGTCAATTCTTTGGTTGTTGTGAAGTAGGTTAAGTTCTTATAGTCTGTCTTTATAATAACAGTATGCTTTACTTCTTTAAGATAGACTCTCTACTATTTAAATATTATTACTATAGCTAGTAATTTCTTGTTATGAATGTTGTAGTTGAGTTCTGCTTAAACTAACTTCCTTAAATAAAATATAATCAGTCTCAGCTTTCTATCTTTCCTGGGTTGCGTTATACACATACCAACAGTATAATTTAATATATTGATTTCAATGGTTGTTTCTTTTTCTGGATTATGCTGTACAAGTACTAGTAATGTGGTAAGTTGCTGCTTGATATCTTTAAACGTGCTTTACTGTGGTTCTTTCTACTGGTACTTCTTCGACTTCTTTATAAGCTTGAAAAGTGGTGTTATATGGATGGCATATCCGTCCACAAATTATTGATAGTAGTTGACTAATTTAATGAACTACTGTAGTTTTTTCTCAGTCTTTGAAAAGATTAATATATTGTCTAAATAAGTGATTATAAACCTATCAAGATATTCTCTAAGAACTTTATTAATATATTACTGAAATAATACTGGTGTATTGGTAAGCTCAAATAGCATAATCAAGTATTTAAAGTATCTGTACTTTGTTTTGAATATGGTTTTCTATTCTTTATCTTTTATAATATATATATAATAATATATATCCATGATATTGAGTTTAGTAAACCACTTTATTCCTTATATTTTATCTTATATTTCCGAAATTAAAGATAACAGGTATTAATCCTTGATTATGATAATATTCAGTGACTGATAATCCATGCATAGCTATAAACTACTGTTCTTTTTTAGTATAAATAGGACTCCATATTCTACTAGTAACTTTGAAGGCCTGATATTATCTTTAGCTAGCTGGTTATTAATATATTTTTATAGTATCTGTGATTTCTTTTTAGATATCAGATAAATCTTTCTATATATTAGTAACTTTTCTTCTTTTATAGAAATAGTATGGTTATACTTTCTGTATTAAGATAATTTAGATTACTCTAGCTACTTAAATAAGTCTTTAAATCTTTTATATTGTGATAGAATCTATATATTATTCTTGACCGCAGCTAGAAGTTTCCATAAATCTTCTAGTTCTTAGATAATTATCTTAATCTTTATATTAGAGCTGTTAATGCTATACTTACAGTATTCTTTTATTATTATTAATACTTATCCTGATAATTCTATAAGCTGATCTCTTTATAATGGCTTGGTTACTGCTATTATTTATATAATTATACTTAAAATGTTATTTTTCTCTAAGTTATCTCTAATATCTGGCGTATTAAGCTTTTATAATAATCTTAATCTCTTCTTATTAGATTATTTAGTCCTTGCTTCAGCTCTATATTAAGTAATAGACTGTACAGATCTAGACCCTATATCTAGTCCTTGTTGGTGTTATCTTGGGCAATCATAATTCATGAATTAAAGACTCTTAATCTTTTAATCAATCTACAGATTATGATTCTTAAGTCATAAAATCTTTAATATAATATTATACTATCTTAAAGATGTTATATTAAAGTCTATATACTTATAGTGATCCTTTATAATCATAAATACAGTTCCTAACTTGACTGTTAATATGAGAGTTCCCAAATTCTCTCTATTTAATTTTGTGATTAGTTTAGGTTTTTCTTTCTATTATCTAAATATCTTAAGCTATTATATAAATCACAGATTTATGAAGTTCCCGGTTGTTCCAGAGTTTATTAATACTTGGGCTAATTAATCTAATATAACTACTTAAATCTTTAGATATGGCCCTGACTCTGTAACTGCTAACTACTATTCTGGTTAGTTAAGTTCTAACTATTATGGATATCTTCTTAGAAATCTTGAACCTTCTATCTTTACCGCGTAGTATATTATATACTAATTATTAAAATATATTAGTTAATATATTAATCTATAATAAGAATATCTCTGGTATTTTTTATATGCGCAATTAAAGATATTATATAAATAATAACTTATCTTAATTCTAACTATTTCCAGTATCTTAGATTAATAGTTAGTGATGTACTTCTAATTATGGTATGTTAAGCATATGTTTATATAGTATATAAGTTAAGAGAGTTTATTATATTTCTAATAATCTTTACTTTTTTTAAAATGAATATACAGATATGATTTATTATATTAAGACTCTGTTCCTGCAATGTTTATCTTCTAGTTAATCTCTAATAATTAGTAATAATAATCTATATTATCTTATCCATATATTAAACAAACTTTCAGATAATAAGAACATCTCCATAGATATTACTCCCAAGTCTTATTTTATGATTTTTAATATTTTAAATCTTAATGTGGGTAATACTATATAATTATTTTAAATTCTAGATAAAATCATGCTGGATTCTCTAAAATCTTCTTTAAAATATAGTTTAATTAATAAGTAATATCTTCTTAATTATTCTTTTAGTTCTTCTTATCCTTATCTTACTGTAATGAACAGAGTTTACTAATTTCTGATAAGGGTTTTTTAAGAGTATCAGGTATCTTGCTGAATCTTTTCTTACTGGGTTCAAGATCTTTAAATAATATACTATACTCTTTATCTGATGGTTTATCTTTATTTTAAGTTATACTAAGATAGTTATTTCTTAAAACTAGCTTATAACTATTATTATTAATTTCTGTAGTCTAAACTAATAGTACAGATAATTATTAATCTTTTTATTAACTAGATAATATTATTAACTCATCCGGGATGGCCTGTTATCTTAACTAATCATGATATATCTTATTCTCTAACAGCTAACCATGCTAAATAATATGTAATTTCTTATTATCTAGTGTCTGCGTCGCGGATTCCATCCAAACCTTGTGCTAAATAGCGGTGATATCATAGGCTTCTCTGCCTTAATCTTGGTTCATAGTTCTTAATTACTTCTGAGGCTGTTTCTGACTGCAGTCCTTTGACTGGTGACCTGCTTTGCCGCAGCTGAAGCACAAGCAGTCTTGTTTACGCTGTTCGAGTTCCTTCTTGGACACTTGAGTCTCTTGAGTCTGATGCTGTGCTGCATCCAGCTCCATGGGCTTCAGCCTGTAGGGATCTTTGTATTCCAAGCTTCTAGGTTGTACCAACCTTTCATTGTTAGCTCAGTAACCTGGCTGGTTATTGCGTCAAGGTATAGACCCACTGGTCTACCAACTCTCTTATTATTTTATATTAAAGTTATACAGCTTGTTATTAATCTTTACCGCTGCTTCAATCATCTTGATCAAGGTATCCAATTATTCTTATTAAATAATCTTCTCTTAGATCTCTATCTTGAGTCCTTTTTTAAATTATAAGATATAAGTATTATCATCCTAGTCTAGGTAATTGATAACTTGCTGAAACTCTGAAGCATATATAGATACTGATTCTGTCTACTTAAATCATTATAATTTTTATTTAGTATTTTATACTGTATCAATATCTCTGAATATTTATTTAAAACATTGTTTAAATCTAGCATAACTAATAAAAAGTTATTTTATATCATTATCCTGGTTATTTACTGACTTTTCTTATCGCTCGCGGATATATAGTTTAAACTAATTAAATACCACTCCAGTAAGATAAGTAAACATGAAAAAGATCTTATTTTCTTTATTCTTAAGCTTTTCCTTGTTCATGTTAAAATACAAGTCTAACTGGGTCAAGAAAGCCCTAAGCTTCGCTTGTTTGCTGTTAAATAGCTCGGGTAGTCAGACCTTGATAGATTTAACTAACAAGCAACCTTCGAGTAACTGGTTCTTCTGTTCTAAGGCCGTGATGCTTTCTTATAGCTGACTAACCATGTCCATTAGTTCCTTAGTTGTCAGGCCCTGCTGCTGAGGCGCATGTGATATGTTCAATATAGTTAACATGATGACTAGTTGTCACTGAATAATACTTGTACTGACTGGTGCTCAATGTATCAAATCCTAGAATTGTTTTTCTCTATTTCTATTAGCTTAACTCCCGTTCCAATACGTACCTTATAAACTGAATCAAAGATAGTCAGGTTGTTGACTATCTAAAGATAACTTGATCTAAACAGAAGAAGAGAAGTAAGGCCAGATAGTGCCGCGCAGCTATCTGTAAGTAAGTACAGATGAATGTTATTACTAAGCTTTATCAAAATATATGGTTACTTAAAGATAATTAGATTGAGCATGAAGAACAGAACTAGCTAAGTACATGAAAGAGTGTCCTTATATCCTATCCTTTGTCATGGCGTCGCCATGATATATTATATTACTGATATATTATATTATAGCACTGCCATGTCCTGTCGTAGCACTACCATGTCCTGTCATAGCGCTGCCATATTATAGCGTGTCAGTGACATGTCCGTTGTGGTCACGTGCTGTGTAACCGTCCTTGTTCATAGGTTACTCAGATCAGGATTCTACTCGATAAGAGTCCTTGCCTTCCGGACGTAGCCTTCTGCCTAACGAGTCCGCCTTACTAGTTCGTTCAGCTAGCAGGGGTCCGTAACATTATTCTCTACTCTCTTATAGTATATGATTCTGAAGTCATATTATGACAGAATCTTAGCCTATCATGCCTGCCTTTTAGTCAACTCTTTAATTATCGTGAAGTAAGTCAAGTTCTTATGGTCTGTCTTTATAATAACAGTATACTTTACTTCTTTAAGATAGATCCTTCATTGCTTGAATATTATTACTATAGTTAGTAATTCCTTGTTATAAATATTGTAGTTAAGTTCTACTTAAACCAACTTTCTTAAGTAAAATATAATCAGTCTCAGCTTCCTGTCTTCTCCAGGTTGTGTTATATATATACTAATAACATAGTTCAATATATTGATTTCAATAATTATTTCTTTCTCTGGATTGTGCTGTACAAGTACTAGTGATATGATAAGTCACTGCTTAATATCTTTAAACATGCTCTGCTGTGGTTCTTTTTATAGATACTTCTTTAACTTCTTTATAAGCTTAAAGAGTGATATTATATAGATAGTATATCCGTCCACAAATCATTGATAATAATTAATTAATCTGATAAACTGCTATAGTTCTTTCAGATTCCTAGATTAAGGTTAATCCCGTATGACTTATACTTTAGCTTGCTCAGTATAGATTCTCTCTATAGATATCTAATATTCCAAGAATTCTGTTTTCTGTACATGGAATTTATACTTCTTTAGCTTATATTATAACTAATATAAGTATAGTTTATATAGAATTAGTCTTATATACCTTACATATTCTTCCTCAGTCTTTGAGAAGATTAATATATTGTTTAAATAAATAATCATAAATTTATCAAGATATTCTCTAAGAATCTTGTTGATATATTGCTGAAATAATGCTAGTATATTAGTAAGTCTAAATAATATAATCAAGTATTTAAAGTATCTATACTTTATTTTAAACACGGTTTTCCATTCTTTATCTTCTACAATATATATATAATAATATATATTTATAATATTAAGTTTAGTAAACCACTTCATTCCTTGTATTTTATCTTGGATTTCTGAAATTAAAGATAACAGGTGTTAATCCTTGATTATAATAATATTTAATGGTTAATAATTTATATATAGTTATAAACTACTGTCTTTTTTTAGTATGAATAGGACTCCATGTTTTATTAATGACTTTAAAGGCCTGATATTATCTTTAGCTAGCTAGTTATTAATGTATTTTTATAGTGCCTGCAATTTTTTTTTAGATATTAAATAAATCTTTCTACATACCAGTGACTTCCTTTTCTTTATAAGAATAATATAATCATACTTTTTATATTAAGATAATTCAGGTTGCTTTAACTGCTTGAACAAGTTCTTAAATCTTTTATACTATAATAAAATCTATATATCATTCTTGACTGCAGCTAGAAGTTCCCATAAATCTTTTAGTTCTTAGACAGTTATCTTGATCTCTATGTTAAAACTATTAATACTATACTTACAGTATTCTTTTATTATTATTAGTATTTATTCTAATAATTCTATAAGCCAATCTTTCTATGATGGCTTAATTACTGTTATAACTTATATAACTATACTTGAGATGCTATTTTTCTCTAAGTTACTTTTAATATCTAGCATGTTAGACTTTCATAGCAATCTTAATCTTTTCTTACTAGGTTATTTAGTCCTCGCTTTAGCTCCTTGTTAAGTAACAGGCTATATAGATCCAGACTCCATATCTAGTTCTTGTTAATGTTGTCTTAAACAATTATAATTTATAAATTAGAGATTCTCAGTCTTCTAATTAATCTATGAATTATGATTCCTGAGTTATGGAATCTCTAATATAATATTATACTATTTTAAAGATATTATATTAAAGTTTATATACTTGTAGTAATTCTTTACAGTTATAAATATAGTTTTTAACTTAACTATTAATACAAGAGTTCCCAAATTCTCTCTATTTAATTCTATAATTAGTTTAGATTCTTTCTTTTATTATCTGAATATTTTAAGCTATTATATAAATTATAGGTATATAAAGTTCCTAGTTACTTCAGAGTTTACTAATACTTGGATTAATTAATCTAATATAATTACTTAGATTTTCAGATATGGCCCTGATTCTGTAGCTGTTAATTACTGTTTTAGCTAATTAGGTTCTAACTACTGTAGATATCTTCTTAAAAATCTTGAGTCTTTTATCTTTGCTGTATAGTATATTATATACTAATTATTGAAACATATTAATTAATATATTAATCTATAATAAGAGTGTCTCTGGTATCCTTTACACACGTAATTAAAGATATTATATAAATAGTGACTTATCTTAGTCTTAACTACTTCCAGTACCTTAGGTCAGTAATTAGTAATGTATTTCTAATTATGGTATATTAAGCATATATTTATATAATATATAAGTTAAGAAAGTTTATTATATTTTTAATAATCTCTACTTTCTTTGAAATAAATGTACAGATATAGTTTATTATATTAAGACTCTGTTCCAGTAATATTTATTTTTTGGCTAATCTCTGATAGCTGGTAATAATAATCTGTATTATTTTATCTATATATTAAATAAATTTCCAGGTGATAAGAGCATCTTCGTAAATATTGTTTCCAAGTCTTATTTTATGATTTTCAATATTTTAAATCTTAATATAGGCAATATTGTATAATTATCTTAAGCTTTAGACAGAATCATGCTGGATTCTTTAAGATCTTTTTTAAAATATGGTTTAACTAATAAGTAATATTTTCTTAATTATTCTTCTAGTTCTTCTTGTCCTTGTCTTGTTATGATAGACAGAGTTTATTAATTTCTGATAAGGGTTTTTTAGGAATATCAGGTATCTTGTTAAGTCTCTTCTTACTAGATTTAAGATCTTTAAGCAGTATATTATATTCTTTATCTAATGGTTTATCTTTATTTTAAGCTATATTAAGATAATTATTTCTTGAAACTGGCTTATAACTGTTATTATTAATTTCTGTGGTCTAAATTAATGATATAGATAATTATTAATCCTCTTATTAATTAGATAATACTGTTAACTTATCTAAGATAGTTTATTATCTTAACTGATCATGGTATATCCTGTTCTTTAATAGCTGACTATGCTGAATAATATATAGTTTCTTGCTATCTAATATCTGTGTTATAGATTCCGTCTAAACTTTATGCTGAATAGCGGTGATATTATAGACTTCTCTGTCTTAATCTTGGTATGTAGTCCTTAATTATTTTTAAGGCTGTTACTGTTTCTGACTACAGTTCTTTGACTGGTGACCTGCTTTGCCGTAGCTAAAGTATAAGCAGTCTTGTTTATACTGTTTGAGTTTCTTCTTAGATACTTAAGTTTCTTGAGTCTGATGCTGTGCTGCATTCAGCTCTATTAGTTTTAGTCTATAGAGATCTTCATATCCCAAGCTTCTAGATTGTGCTGACCTTTCATTATTGGCTTGATAACCTGGCTGGTTATTATGTTAAGATATAGACTCACTAGTCTATTAATCCTCTTATTATTTCATGTTAAAGTTATATAACTTATTATTAATCTTTATAGTTGCTTTAATTATTTTGGCCAAGGTGTCTGGTTGTTCTTGCTAAATAATCTTTTCTTAGATCTCTATCTTAAGTCCTTTTTTAAATTGTGAGATGTAAGTATTATTATCCCAGTCTAGATAATTAATAACTTATTAAAATTCTGAAATATACGCAGATACTAATCCTATTTACTTAAATTATTATAACTTTTATTTAATATTCTGTACTGCATCAATGTCTCTGAATATCTATTTAAGATACTGTTTAAATCTGGTATAACTAATAAAAAGTTATTTTATATTATTATCCTAATTATTTATTAACTTTTCTTATTACTTGCGGATGTATGGTTTGAATTAATTAAATACTGTTCTAATAAGATAAATAGATATAAAAAAGATCTTGTTTTTCTTATTCTTGAGCTTTTCTTGTTTATGTTAAGGTATAAGTCTAACTGGGTCAAGAAAGCCCTGAGCTTTGCTTATTTACTGTTAAATAGCTTAAATAATCAGATTTTAACAGATTTAACTGATAAGTGATCTTTGAGTAACTAGTTCTTTTGTTTTAAGACAGTGATGCTTTCTTATAGCTGACCAATCATGTCTATCAGTTCCTTAGTTGTCAAGCCCTGCTGCTGAGGCGCTCGCGATGTGTTCAATATAATTAATATAATGACTAGTTATTACTGAGTAACACTCGTACTAACTGATACTTAATATATCAAATCCTAGAATCGCTTCTTCCTGTTCCTGTTAGCTTAGCTCCCGTTCTGATATATATCTTGTAAACTGAATTAAAGATAGTCAGGTTATTGACTATCTAAAGATGACTTAATCTGAATAGAAGAAGAGAAGTAAGGCTAGATAGTGCCGTGTAGCTATCTATAAGTAAGTACAGATAAGTATTATTACTAAGCTTTACTAAAATGTAGGTTACTTAAAGATAATATGAATTAAACATGAAGAACAGAACTAGCTAAGTACATGAAAGAGTGTCCTTATATTCTATCCTTTGTCATGGCGTCGCCATAATATGTCATGTCGCCAATATGTTATATTATAACACTGCCATGTCCTGTTATAGCACTGCTATGTCCTGTCATAGCACTGCCATGTTATAGCGTGTCGGTGACATGTCCGTCGTGGTCACGTGTTGTGTAACCGTCCCGGTTTGTAGGTTGCTCTGATCAGGATTCTACTTGATAAGAGTCCTTGCCTTCCGGACGTGGCCTTCTGCCTAACGTATCCGCCTTACTAGTTCGTTCAGCTAGCAGGGGTCTGTAACACAATACTATTAACAGACAGGTTAAAGTTTGCCCAGAAAAAAGGAGAACTAACTAACTAAGTCAGACTAGAATTATCTGATATAGTGGCAAGCTGAGCAGTATTATACTTGTCAGCTAGATACTCCAGCTCCTGGAGATCCTCAGTGCTTGAAGAATCCTTATTATCTAGCAGATTTAACATATTCAAGTTGTGATCTAATATCTGACTACCATAATTCTTAAGAAATTTTTGATATTTTTATAAATATTTTATTTTCATAAATAACTGCTCAATCTACTCTTCAGTCTCTTCAATCTCTTGAGCTATCTTTTCTTTATTATATTAAAGTTTATCCTACTCGAAATCACTGTGAAAATGTTTTTTATACTTACAGCCACAACAAATGCAGGCCACATAATTTCAGCTCTTAGAATCCATAAAGCAAGAAAGACTGTGGAAATCACACCAGGTGTAAGAGAATTTGACCTGAATACTGCTGTGAATGATTCAGTTAGTCTAGTAATAACACTCCTTGTAGTGATTACACGGAGACATGATGATCTATCCTGGAAGAGAAAGGAACTGAAGGACTTAGATTAACACATACGGGGACACGCATCTTTATATTCTTGAGGATAAGAATCTTGAAGTAAGAAAGGTGGTGTTACAGATCCCTGCTAGCTGAATAACTAGTAAGGCGGGTATATCAGGCAGAAGGCTACACCCGGATGGATGACTACTCTTATCAGATAAAGTCCTGAGCTGAGTCATCATGTGTTATATATCATATAACCATGGTATATAGATAAGCATATGGTATATAATATATTATCATGGTCTATAACTATTAAACGGGTATATGGTAGACCCGATGGTATATAGAATAATATATAAGGAATAAGATATATAAAAACACTTCTTCATATACTTAGCTAGTTCTATTCTTCATGCTTAATATAATCATCTTTAAGTAACCCTATGTTTAGAAACTTAGTAACAATACTCATCCATACTTACTTACGGATAGCTGCGTGGCACTATCTGGCCTTACTTCTCTTTTCTAGTTTAGGACCAGTCACCTTTTAGATAGTCATCAGTCTGACTTACCTTGATTCAGTTCGAAGGTACGTATTGGAACGGAAGCTAAGTTAACAGGAACAGGAGAAGCGATCCTAGGGTTTGACACACTCGTACTGACTGGTGCTTAATATATCAAATCTTAGAATTGCTTCTTTCTGTTTCTGTTAGCTTAGCTTCACTGATATATATATCTTTAAACTGAATTAAGACAGTGTCAGATTAATGATTATCTAAGAGCAACTGATCATAAATAAGAAAAGAGAAGTAAGGCTAGATAGTACCGCGCAGCTATCTGTAAATAAGTATAGAAAAGTATTATTATTAAGCTTCTAAATATATGATTACTTAAAAATGATTATATTAAGCATGAAGAACAGAACTAACTAAATATATAAAAGAGTGTCTTTATATATCCTATCCTCTGTATATTGTTATTATAATATATTATACTATTAATATATTATCTCATATTACTGCTATATCTCATTGTAGCGCTGACATGTTATAGCTTGTTAATAACATGTTTATTATAGTCACGTGATATGCAGCCATTCTAGGTGTTGTGATGGTAGTTCTCAATAATAGTTCGGTCTCACCCGTGCGCTGCTCTTATCAGTGCTTTCTGCCTGACGAATCCGCCTTACTAGTCGTTCAACTAGCAGGGGTCTGTAACACTATTCTAAATAATATCTGTTTAAAAAACATGTTCACAAGCTTGTGAAAAGGCCTCTAAGAAATCAAGCTTATTGTTACGAACCCCTGCTAGCTGAACGGACTAGTGAGGCGGACTTATTAGGCAGAAGGCCACGTCCGGAAAAGCAAGGACTCTTATCAAGTAAAATCCTAATACAAGTAGTCTACAACCAGGACAGTTACACAACACATGACCACAACGGACATGTCACCGACATGTTATAACATGGCAGCGCTATGACAGGACATGGCAGCACTATAACAGAACATAGCAGCGCTATAACAGGACATGCCAGCAACATAATATATCATGGCGACGCCATGACGAAGGATAGGATATAAGAACACTCTTTCACGTACTTAGCTAGTTCTGTTCTTCGTGCTCAATACAACTGTCTTTAAGTAACTATACATTTTAGTAAAGCTTAATAACAACACTTATCCGCACTTACTTACAGATAGCTACGCGGCACTATCTAGCCTTACTTCTCTTCTTCTGTTCAGGACCAGTTGCCATTAGATAGTCATCAGTCTGACTTACCTCGATTCAGTTCGAAGGTACGTATTGGAACGGAAGCTAAGCTAACAGGAACAGGGAGAAGCGATCCTAGGGTTTGACACTTATTTATATAATTAATTCTTAAGCATGCCTGCTTCTCTATCAAGCTGCCGTACGCCCGCTTTAGAGGTGAAAAGCAGCCAATATTTAGAGACTGTAGTAGATGTGATAAATATATAAATATATAGATAGAAATAATATCATTCTTACTATATGTTTAATCAAACTAAGATATTAAATAACTACTATAGCCGTCAAGAATAAGAAGACAATATCTGCCAGTTATACAATTAGTAATAAGAATAACGAGATTTTGAAGCCAGTAAAGACCTATCTTATCTATAGTCCATCTGTTAGGATTAATCTCAATCCTACTATCACGTGGGAGTTTGATATCTTGATACCAACCCTCTATATAGACCTTACCTTTAAAGATCATATATAGAGGAAGCGCCCAACTAATAGAGTTAATATACTTAAGTAAAGTAACCTATTCTTGATTATCTAGCTATACAAGAGAGGTCTTTCTATAATAGTTAGCTCTAGTAACTACTTAAGCAGTAGTTACTAAGCCCATAGCAAAGCCAGTTTTATCAAAATTATAGATATCTTCCTGTGTGATCCCGTGTTATATTATCATGATTTATATACAGTTAAACTATTCTTATATAATCTTAGGATCTTTATATTTAGTACTTTGATAATCATAACATCAAGTATAGCAAGTTTTCAAACAATCTTATTATCTAATAAAGTTAGTGACCCAGTTCTCTTTAACTGATTGAACTGGGGTAGTATCACATTGAGTAAGTAGAATATTGGCCATTTTTCATATATAGAACGGTTAGGGAGGGGCTCTATATTAATCTAACACTAGAATTCATTATATAAGTAATTCCTCTTTATTTTGAGTCAATTTATGACTATTAGCGCGTGTTTCTGAGCGTGAAGATATACCGCGTAATCGTCTGCGAAGGGTTGTTTCAGAGACATTATATATACAAGCTGCTTCATGAATACTAGAGATTTCTGATTTTTTAAAGCAGAAACAGCTAGTACAGCTCTACCCTCTTTCTCAGCTAAATTTCTTGAATTTTGACGCGCTTTTGGAGGCATGGTTGGTGGTTGATTTGAGCGAGATTTTTAGTCGCGTATAAAATGCGAGAGGTGCGCCGCTCGCTTATGAAATACGTTAAATAACGTACGAAGTATGTATAAGCATAAATTATACTGTCTACATATAACTATAGTGTATCTCGTGACTGCTGACTGATGGGAATGCCAAGAAACCCGTGTTCCCGATGTCATGCCGTTTCGGGCTGTTGTGCCTCTCCACTTGTTTCTTTCTCTTCCTTCTTCCATCCCATCTTCTTCTTTTTTTTGCTCCTCCTCTCTCCCTGCTGCTTCTTCCTCCAGTCGTACTAATCTCTCATATCTCCGGCCCAGCAATCATGGCTTCCCTCTCCCACTTTGTCAACTTCTCCCAGCCGTCTCTCCAATGTACGTGGATCCCCCATTCTTTCTCCCCGCATGTGATTCTCAACTCCCATCTCTTCTCCAGGGGCCGCGCTGGCCATTGCTTTCAACCCCATCTTCTGGAAGTAAGTGCCTCAACTCGATCTGTCCGGTACGATCACCTCTGTGACTAACCGATCTTCTATCCAGCATCGTCGCCCGTGCTGGTTGGTCCTACCCACCCTCCCCTCATCCATGACCAGGCCCACAACTTCTGCCTGGGTCCACCTATCCACCCGTCTTCGGTATAAAAGGCTTATGGCACCCCCTGTCATCTTGTTCTGTAGAGTATCGGAGTCACTTCTTGACTCGTATATTCGGTAATGCCTATTACGGCTGCTACTTCCTCGCCATCACCATCTTCAGCCTGGGAATCCTGCGAGACCATATCTACCAAGTGGCCCTGGAAGATCAACCCTACTATGCCCCGGTGCACCAACCGATTCTTGGCGGCTTCCTTTTCGCCGTTGGCTCTGTCCTCGTTCTATTCAGCATGTATGCCCTCGGAGTAACCGGCACCTACCTTGGAGACTATTTCGGTATTCTGATGGATTCCCCCGTCACCGGATTCCCCTTCAATGTCACCGGGTCCCCCATGTACTGGGGAAGCACTCTGAACTTCTTGGGAGTTGCTCTCTATCGGGGCAAGGTGGCGGGCGTCTTCCTGACGGCCGAGGTCTTCATTCTGTACTGGTTCGCTCTTCAGTGGGAAGAGTAAGTGCCCGATCTTCTTTCCCTCTGTCCACAATGGTCATGGGTACCCTTGCAACTGAAGCCTATACCCACATGTTCCAAGCCCCAACGCAAAAAGTCATGGACATGGTACCCCACTAACCCCGGCCTGGTAGTCCCTTCACGGCGGAAATCTACGCCAAGCGGGAACGTGAGCGCGCCAAATCGAAGCAGGGCGGCAAAAGCTTGTAAGCCTAGGCCCATCGGCATTTTGGAGGGTCTGGGCACGTACTCTACTTCAACCCTCCTGCAATGCAATGCAGACCAATTTGCCTGCGGGAGCGGAACTTGGACCTTCAACTCCCACGCCATTCCTGCCAGTCATTGAGTGAAAACACAGACCTCCCCCCAGCCCTAGGATCTAGGTAGGTAGGTGTTATGGTAATGAAATTCGAAGCCTAGCAGAGGATACACTCGGTCTTCAACAATGATCTGCTAGTCCACCAGTCAGTCGAGAGAAAGGAAAGAGAAAGAACAAGAGTGTGATGGGCAGGTAAGCAGTATCTGGCCATGCAAGTCAAGCGAAAGGGGGAATTGCTTGTAGATAACTAGGAGGAGAAAACCACCATTTCTATCACCTTTCATGTAGCAGGAACAACGGGTATCATTTGCTACGCTTGTGTAGTTCTGCGATGATCACCAGTTATCATAACCCACACCGTATCCCAGAGGGAGTTGTAAAGCAGCTAATTCACTAGGCAAATCCAATCAAATACCATCGTATAATTGTCGCGGATAGCCAAATGACACCGGATTCCCTCAACCAAACCGCCAACTCCACGCTATGGATTTTCAAGAGTGGAAGTGATGCGTACGTACACCTGGCACCAGCGCCGTCCGAGCTACAAACGAGCAAAGGTATATAGTACGCCTGCCAACTTCCAAGGCTCGGTCTATGCCCGGCGACCTCTGCCTCTCTTGTTCGCTGTCCGGCTTTCCTCCACCGTCTCAATTTCGTCTTCGTCGGCACCCTTTTTTAGATCCTCCCCTTCCGCCAGCCCCCATCTCTGCCGGTCATACCAATCTTCCCCATCGCTCAGCTCGCCGACGTGGCCCTCCGCCTTGCACCACTCTAGCACGTCATCTTTCATCCGACAGGCTCGAAGGAGAGACTCCAGCATGTGCTCGAACCCACGGACAGTCTCCTCCTGTTTCTGGACATAGGACCAAAGCAGTCGACGTGTATCTTCTGCTTCATTGGGCGGGAGACCGAAGTTTGCATCTGGCCGGATCGAGTCCGGTATAAGGAAAAGCGGATGTGGTATTGGGAGACTCCCTAGAGTGTCGTCAGATGGGGACGGAGAGAGTGACCCGAGTTCTTCCTCCTGCTGTGGATTCGCTGCGTTGGCCTGGGCCCGCGTTGTCATTCGCCGGGGTGGCTCGGGTGATGATCCGTCTTGCATTTCTGCATCTCTGTCCGTCTCATCTGCCTGGATATTGTCTCGGCGGTCGGGGTCGGCATGCGCATTGCCCTGGACGGCAGAACCTCCGGGTCCTTTTCCATCTCTGTCCAGGGTGCCGTCTGAGTCCGACATCCGATCCTCATCAACTTTGTTGTTTGCTATATTGCTTCCGTTGACTTGCGGTTCCAGGTTGGTTGTCTCCGAGTGATGCGGCAGGTCGCCAACTGGTGTATCAACTTCTTCAGATTTGGGCTCTCGGGTCTGTTCAAGCGCATTCGAAACAAGGTCTTTGGGTATCGTTTCCTGCTCATGAGCATCGGCCATCTCAACGTCCTTTTCCGCCGCAGATTGGCTTCGGATATCCTCATTCTGCGTGGCCCGGGACAACTTTGCATCTCCTGTCACTAACGACGCACCTTGTGTGCCGTTCTTCTGAGCAGCAGGCGCCCCTGACGCCAAATTACTGGCAGTCCCGTTGGGCTTATACTGACTCACCGATGAGCTACGTGTAGTACTAGCCATCCGGGGCTCAAAGATCGATCGATCTTCAGACGTTTCAACCGCTCCCGATGGCATCCAGGAACTGTCGCCCAGAAACTGCCGGTGTAGATTTCTTGCCCGCCATAACAATGCTCTTTCCTGACGTAGCTTGGCTTCAATAGCCTGTGTCATGTGTAGCAGAGCCTTCGAAGTATAAGCGTGTGATAGAGAAGGATGAGTGGGGAGTTCGGACGGATGTTTCAGAGGGCACAAGAAATCTGGTTGCAGTAGATTCATTAGTAGGACACCTCTGATATCCAGCAGATAATGGACAAAAGGCCTCACTTTCTAGCGCGATTTCCGAAAATGGATTTTCTTCCGCCGCAGCGGCATCGGCCTCGGAGTCTTCATCATCCTCGTCCAGCTCATCCCCTTCCGAATCATAGCGCACAGGATTAGGCTGGAGTATATAACGCGTATATCCAGCATGTTCAATTTTCTGTGAATGGATACGTCCCACTAACCGTCAGTCGTCTTCAGTGCACATGCTTCATCACCGTCGTCGACCAGTAGCCCAGGGAAGAGATGAGGGGCTGCGGGGGTGAAGCCAACCTGTTTGTAAAGTTTCTCGGGGTGAATATAGCCCAGTGCACCCTCCCGGACAAAATTAGAGTTTGCGCGTAGCTTGTTGCCCCGGTTTGTTGGTTGACTGATCGGTTCATCGGGTCCGGAGTCTAACAAGAGCAACAGTCAGAGAGAAAGTCGAAGTAAGCAAGATGAACACGAGATCGGACGGACAGTCATTCTCCTTGCGGAGGGCTCTTTTAATGCCAACAATTGTGTCGGCAATCAGGGCCGCCTGCGCCGCCATGGCTAGTAGGATTGTAGTGAACGGACGACGGCAGAGGCAGCCAACGTGATAGCGACAGAAGTAGCCGAAAGAACGAGAACGGCCACCAGCGGTCGGACGAGGCAAACGGAAGGGTGGGGGGAGGGGGTTTGACAAGAGAGACTGACACCATACGGAGGAAGGGCCGCGGGGGAGAAGGAGCGAGACGAGAAGGGGGGGGGGGAGAAGGGAAGAAACGAGGGCAAGGAAGGAAGGGGAGGGAAGTCGAACGGGCGCAACTCTTCCTCTGCAGCCGCAGGCTCTCTACGGATTGGGACCAGCTGCGGGCGCCGTCCCGATCGCCGCCGCTAGGCCGCTTCGGGCAGCGCGTGGATAAAGGGCTCGGCACGTGATGGATACCAAGTATCTACAATATGTAATTCATTGTTGCAATATACTACCTCCTCGGTTAATCCTCCGCATCAACCCAGACTAATATCCCTTTCTTATCCGATCGCATCTCCTCCGTCGGAAGTACCCGCAGCGTCTTGTTGAAGTACGTATCCACCACAACGAGCTGGGGTTGGATCCACAAGCCTCGTTTGGACGCCAGCAAGTTATACCGGACCGTTTGCCGGCTCAAGGGCACCAACTGGACCACCATCGTCTTCGGCCCACTGAACGCGAAATTCTCACTGGCTTCCATGTTCAAATTGAAAGTCAGAAAGTGCATCGACGGGTTCTCTAGCGTGTAGTCAAGATGGATCAACCCGGACAGCGTATTGGAGGCCTTGGCCGAGGCGAGCACCCGAGGCTCACCGGCCGGAATAACAAAGCGGGGGATAGCAAGCGTGGATGCGGTGACGGCGGAACCGTTAGTGAGCGGGCCATCATCGGCTGCACTCCGCCTCCACTGGATTTCTAGGGCGAGGTTCAAGGCTGTGGATCGGCGGTCACCCAGTATCTCCTTCTGGACATCGACGATGAAGTTCGACTCGCGAAGCTCTTCCGGATGGATCTCCACCACCTCGGGGTTGATGGCCTCCTCCGGCCCGATGAGGCTGGAGGCTGCGCCGCTGAGCCCGAGCAACGTCAATGACATCTTCTCGATAACCAGAGGTTCCAACGCAAAAGAGACAACCTTGGAGTTGAGACACCATCTCTGTTGCAAACCCCCGGGTCTGGATTCCTCCCCATTCGTGAGCAAATCGTCTTCCACGGTGAAGAAATCCGGCCAGGACTGAGGATGAATGCGTGGGAGAAATTCGTAATTAGCCTCGAACGGCCGGGTGATGGTTAAGCCAACACGCATGGTTGCGATGATAGGCGTCTGGGTATCAGAGATTAGGTTGTATACAGTGGATATTTCTAGCTCGTAATTCGAAGCATCATTGGTGTCTGTGACCACAATCAATAGCTCTTGATGAGAGGAGCGCTCCATCACGCCTATAATCCGTTTGATGTAATGAGAGACGCCTTCAGTTGGGGTGCTTTCCCCAGAAGCGTGCATCTCCGAGGAACTCTCCTCATCGAACCATCGGATCTTGGCCGCTGACTCGGGACGACCGAAAAGTCTAGTCTCAGCGGAAACATCTGCAGCTTCGTCTTCTTCGTTATGAATGCCAACCCGGAGGACAATTTGTTCGTTCGTGTAGTATGTGCCCCGGAGATTTAGTAGCTCTATCCGTATCTTTGGCGGTTTGGGCAGTATCTTGCACCGGACAGTATCACGGCCTTTACCCACGCGTCGTCGGCTTGGGCCCTTCGTGGTCTGTTGCCACCAATATGACTGAGATTGGGTCAGATCAGTTATAGCGCTGGCAAGATCAAACTTTTCTTCTTCAACTGTTAGAGTTATCGATGCAACGCGCGACTCCCCGGCTTCTCTAGGAATACATGTAATGTCATACACCTTCGTCTGGGAAGGCCCGAGAGTCAGATCGGCAACCCCAGTCAAGGCCGCCAGCCCACTGGTGGGTGATTGAAGAGACGATGGATCTTCTGCTATGGTAGGATCACGTAGAGATGGCGACAGTATTGTGCAAGGGACAGTTTGGTCAGCATCCAGGTTGTGATCAGCTTGAAGTCTTATTGAGCGAAGGCAACCCTCGAAAATGACTTTAACCTCGGAGAACCTGATGGGGCTTGCTGATGGCTGGGCGCACGAGGATATCACGAGTTGGCCCTTCAACGACTCGCCAACATTCCCTTCTGGTCTTTGGAATACGAAAGATGCCGTGACTGGAACTCGGGAAACTGTAAGCATATGGATGTCACAGGAGGCTTTGGTGGCAACTTGCCGCTAGATGTTATATCCTCCGCGCGCATGACAACCGATGGCTTGGGCTTTACCAAAGGAACGCTCTCAAGGCTGCTGTGGAGGTCGTAAGGCCACTCAGGCCGCGGTGGAAATACTGATAAAGGATAAGTGGTTAGATGTGGGGTCATGTGGGGTATTTGAATCACAGTGGTCAAGCAATAGGACACAACTCGAAACAAGAAAATCCTCACCCTTGTGTAGCAGTTCCCAATCAACCCGCAGAACCATATCGCTGTCGTGTACTCGCAAGGCACATTCCCGCAAGGCCCAGCCGAATTGTGCCATGAGCTGCCACCAGCCCGAGCGCCGCCACGACAAGGTTGGCCACAGTGGGTGAAGAATTTCATAGGCCTCCGACCATGAGCCTAGACGCATGTGTTCTTCTGCAATCTCCAAGCAAAGACTCTCTGCTTTCCGAGTTTGGTCTCTCTTAGAGAACTCCTCGAGTGCCGCTTTCAGCGCATCTAATCTCATCAATGAGTGATTGAAACCCCTCGCTCCTGGCTGGGGTGCTTCAACATGGGGCTCAGGCACCAGGTAGGTGTCATACAAGTAAGACTTATTTGCGATCTGTGAAGCAGGGGACTGCCCGGGAGATAATCGATCATCCTCCGGGATTTGCTCCGCCAGAATTCGACGATACTTGGTGTGTTGTGCCGATCGATAAAACCAATATCCCTCGTGGTGAAGCTGTTCCCACGGAATGTACGCGTCTGGCGTCGATATAGACTTGTCGCGTGGGACGAAGATGGAGTATTGCTCTTGGAACTGATCCTGGGGGATACCCAGCGAGGTGAAGTGTGGGATACCGGCTTGACGGACTAGTTGAGCCATTACCATTGACCATCTGGCTTCCCAGGCTTCCCAGCCATAGTTTTTGGTGCCTTTGCCTCGACGATCGATGATGTCTTTTGAGCGGTTTCGATGACCCGCCCAAGACCGCACCGCGAGAGTTGTTTGTCCCGTCAGCAGCAAGCAGCGAACGATGCGTACGGCCAACGCGTCACCTAAAAGACGTGCATCATTGAATCTAGGGTTCCAGCCAGCTATGTATTCGAATACCTCTTGTCCGAATAAAGTCTCGTATGCGCTTTCGTAATTTCTCAATGCTGCATCTATTTCTTGGCGGAATTCCGCAAAAATTCCCAGTTTGAATTCGTATCGGACATTCCACCCCTGAGTCGACAAGGTCTGGGAGGTTCCACTTGTCGGCGGCGCTGTCGGCGGCGGAATGGTGCCTCGGTTTCGTTTGCGCCTGGCGTGCTTTGAAAGATCCCGGTAGTATTCCATCACCGATGGCTGAAGAAGAGACAACAGTGATGTTGCAAACTCCTTCAGTTCCACCGAAGTCGCATCGGATGGAAGGAGAAAGATGGATTTCTGATCTAGGTTGGTTGCCCTCCGGATGCTTGCCATTCTGTCCTCGGCATCCCCAACATAGTTGCCTGTGCTCTCCTCCGACAGGAGGACAACTATAGACCGAGTCTTGTAGGTAGAAGAGACCCATTCCTTCTTCAGCTCATTTATTTCTATCTTGAGTTGGTTGTCGCGCAGCGAGCTCATATTAGGGTCGAAGCAAAAGGGGAAGAAGTTGATTACTGCCGCAGGAACGAGGTCCTGGTGCTTCGTGACCCATAGAGGGCTAAGCAGGCCATCCGGGAAAGTTGGCGAGCTCGGCGTCAGCGGAGATATAGGCGAATGAAGAACAAAGGATGTTCCACGCGATATGTCACTGTCTTGTCCGGCCGTTGGGCTCGTCGGGGTAGATACGGGTGGGGGATCGGCTTTGCGCGGGGGGAGACTGTAGGACTAGACGGGCTGTCAGTGGAAATGCACGCGAGCCTGGGAGTAAGGGAATATATGGAGGCCGGATGGGGTCTAGCAGAGGAAGCCAGCGCGTCGTACGAGTATCACACTTTGTCTGTGGGCTCGGGTGGGCTATTTGTTTGTCTCCGGTGTCAAGGTGCAGCGGAGAAGGGGGGAATGGTTTTGGCAACCAACATGCATCGACTTACCCGTCCAACACTCTTGATTTTGTACTTGAACTTTGATGGATTCTCATATGCGTCATCCCTCAGGTCCCATGGGACACGGGAAGCGTCCTCTTCTAGGAGCACACGCCGTAATTCCCCCGCGACTGGGCCGCTCAAGGACGGGAAATCCGAGTATATCTTCACGCCCTTCTCCCGGAGGAGAGGATAGTCGGCCCGCACACCTTGCAGGTCATCGTCTGAGTTTGCCTCAAGACCGGAGAGCAAAATAAATGGAAGGTTGTGGGTGACATAGTCTTCCGGATAGGCGTCCATTGCGGACACAAGCTGCTTCGTGGTGCTGTCGGTCACCGCATCTCTGGCTGGATCGAGCAAGGCGTCTTCAACGGCCACCACGGGGTGACTAGTCTGATAATATCTAGCTTGCAAGGCAATGTATAAGGTTCCGTGCTTGATTCGAGTGCACTGTGGAGAAATATTCCTTTCGCTGTTTGCGATCGCGGGATTCCACCTGGATCAACATTCAAGTCGGACTGTCGGAGACGATTTGATGGTCCGTTTCGGTTACTATCGCCGAAACATGCCAAGCCTGTCTGTACCTGTCAGGCATCATCGGAACTTCAACCATCCCACGCCATGCCTTTTCTCGTGAGAACATTTCACTGTGGTCAGTCTGATTCCTTTTCATTGAAGACGTTGGATTTCAGCTGGTCTGGTTGTGTGGGACCTTTGGTGTCACAGAACCTTGCATGTCTATCTCATAGCTACTTGGGCCTGCCACGGTGAAGTCAAGATATATAATTGGTTCAACCAAATTCCCCAGGAGCTCAGTAGTAGCGAAAATGAAAACATGCACGAAGCTTTTACGTCTACTGCCGGTTCGAGTCCGGTTCTAAAGTGCTGGAGACCTCCCCTCCGCCTCCAAGCAGATTTAGATGGTTACTCCACTTCGTACTGAATTGAGTTTGACAACCTCAGTCTCTGCAGTCTCCAGACACCAGCGATATGATCATTACAGTATCTGTGCATTTGGCGCCCGAGTCAGAGTTCAGACATGGTCAGATGGACCTCTAGCTGCTTTAGGCGAGGCATGTGTGGCAGTGGATCCGCTTGAACTTGCGGATAATTCTGCGGTTTTTGCCAGTCCAGTCATTATTATTCATCGTCTGCTTTGTGTACATCTTTGGTAGGTAGATCAAGTGCGATATAACTGATATTTATATTCAGATGGACCGTACCTGGCTACTGTGTATTCGCACCATGACGCCATAGCATGCAGTCCGAATGCAAAACGCCCATCCAGATCATGGTCCTAACGACCTTGCATATCGTTCCCGGATGGGCGATCATCAGTATGGTTGGATCATAAGGAATTTGGGACTTAGGAGGCGGCAAAGTCCGCCCCAGGCTCACGGAACCATTGACCCTCATTTCGATCTCAGCCAGCCTGTGGTCCGGTGGGGAATTGGAGGGCGGAAGCCTCCATCCAGTCCCTGGCGATTTCGTCGCTTCCGTGGACAAAGGACAAGCTAATACAGAAGCATTGAACACATGCCACATTGGTATTGGGTAAATTAACATAGATTATCTAGGTTAGGGTGAGCCTGGTGGGACACTCATCGCCATCATCAGCATTATCAGTATATAATCCTAGTTCGCTCACTCTTACTCCCTTGATTACGACCAGGGGTTCTGTCCTATCCAATGTACAGTGCGGCCATGTTGAAAGTTGAAACATACCGGATCAACCATAGAAGGGAGCCAGGTTCCCCTGGATAGGCATGATGATATACTCCGTACGGAGTACAGTAAAAGAAACCTGCCACACCCTTAAAATTTGGATCTGCGAACTGTGCGGAGGATGAAATGGCGTATTCAATTGGAATTGAGGAGTGGAGGTCATGCAGGGACACTAACACCGGGCGGGGACCTGGCCGGGCAAATGACAGTGCAGAATCGCCCTCGGATTTCTCTTAGTCGTGAATTAATCTAGTAGTTCTCTCTTTCCTGTCTTGCCGTCCGCAAAGCATCAGGTGAGGGAACAAACGAAGCAGAGGGCGCTGCTGGTTGCGGAAGGAGGACCGGGGACACTTCTGGGCAGTGATTTTCTTTTCTTCATCTCAATGGCTTTGGACCAATTCTATTGATCTTCCTCTTTCTCCTTTCTTTCCCCATCCCCCGATCCTCCTGCCCCTCCATCCATCCCTCGTCGTCCTCTCTTTTTCTTTTTTTTGGTACTTCCCTCTATCGTACTTCCGTTCTTGCCTTTCCTGGGCTTCCCCCTTTCCTATTACGATTTAATGCGATAATTACCTTATCCACTCCTTTCACCAATTCCTCCCCATCTCCTCGCGCCCTGCCGCATACCTACAAACAAGCAGTCTCAAGTTCTTCAACTCCCCCTCTCCCCTCGGATCGGCAACCCCCCCTCCCTCTCCGTTAGGGTCTCGCTTCTAGACAATCACGTTCGGCAAGGGGGCTTACTTGCAGAGCGCAGGGGCTTTGATAGGACCACCCTGGATCTTCCAGCCTGCATTCTGACTGGCACATGCGCCAAGCGCCCGCAGTCTATTGATTATTGCCGTTAAGCTACTGAGCTTGCAGACGCTATCTTGCGTTCTCACTGGATCATGCAAGCGCGCACTACGCTCGACCACATATATCGTCGGTGACTGTCTCCTGACTCTGGCCGGGGTGAAGTCTTTTGGACCGTCATCTTCCCTGTCGATGGCCGCCATGGATCGCGTGGAGGATCCTCTGGCGTCAAAGGTTGATGCCCCTTTTCAGCCCTCCCCTCTGGTCCCCCGGCATCACAAGTCCATTCCTTCGCGCTCACATCCCACTGACCCTTCGACAACGGTCGACCCGGCCTCTCCCGAAGTTATCTCCTCTCTGATCTCGTCACTCTCTACGATCTCGGTGCCCCTCCAGTCTCATTTCGACAACGTTCCGCGCATTGGTTCGGAGACGGCCCCTTCTGCGCCTGTGTACATCCTTTCAGGTCAACATTTCAGCCCCGACCAACATCAACTCAGCGAACATGGTTTTGGAGTGAGCAACAGGGCGCGCCAAGCGTCCGAGGAGGCATTACAGACCCCCTTCCTGCATCCAGATGATGCGGCTGCTCCTCCTGTCATTCGCATGGCACGGGCGCCTCCATCCCCCAAATCCAAAGCGACTCTCGACCCCCCTTTGTCACCAGGAAGGCCAACATCTAGGGGCTCGTATACATCATCTAAAGCGGCCTATGAAGACTCTGCCTTTGGTACAATCACAACGGAACCAGGGCCTCGAGTCTCGACTGCTAACAGTGTCGCATCCTCGGGCTCCAGAAAAAGCCTGAGAAACCAATTTAACCTGCTCAAAAGGCCGTCCCGCGAGTTTTGCGGTGATAAGGATAGGCCGACTGACCGGCTGCGCAAGACTAGTAGTTTTAACGACGGTCTGAGACACAATATACCGCGCAGTCGTGCCAGTATACGCTCATTGTGTTCTATGGCCGACGTCGCCGAGGAGACACGCCCAGTACGTTCAGCCACCGAGCCCACCAGAGAAGCAACATTTAGCAGACCATCCAGTAAGGAACGCCACTCCTTGCAAAACGCTCGCGACAGTGCGCCGAACACGCCCGGCGGCATCGGCAGCGGACGGATTATTCCCGCCCGGGAGTCATCTTTACGGCACAGCTTCTATTCCAGCCCAAAGCATCGCAGATCCGCCCGTCATAGTCGGTACTCGTCAACAAGTAGCAGGGAAATGAAGATGGACAGCGCAGTGTCAGCCATGGGCAACGAGGCCGAACAGGTAACAAAAAGGATTCAAGAGTTGAAAGACCAACAACAAAAGATAAAGAGCGAATTAGAGATAGATGATACCCCAGACAAGCCTTCTAAATTTGCACCCGTCGCACCTGTTCGGCAGCCGCAACAGATCAGGGACAGCGGCGAATCTATTGGCCATGGGCAGGTGGCCCGCCAAGGAGATTGCGCTTTCGACGAAAGCGCGCCGGCCCCGGCAGTCATGACGGGCAAGAGCCGCTTCATTACTCGTAACGACCCTCCGCTGGCCTCCAAGTTTACCAATACATTGCCGCAGTCTTTGGATAAGTTAGACCCGCTCGCCCGCTATAGGGGACCTTTGGAGCAATCAGCTCCAGCTCTATCTCACAGGCGCTCTCCGTCTGATTCCGCTGCTCCTGTCTCGACTGGGGAGGATCGCCCCTCAAGTGCCGATTCCATTGACCTTGCGGTCTACGACTACATATTATCCCCAAAGCTTACCCAGAGGGTATCCCATCCCACATCAGGCCGTGCAATTGCGTTCTCGGAGGTAGGGGACCCTAAAGGTTATGTGGTACTATGTTGTCTTGGCATGGGCCTAACAAGATATTTGATGGCGTTCTATGATGAACTGGCACGGTCCCTGCGCCTTCGGCTCATCACATTGGATCGTCCAGGCGTGGGCGAGAGTGGGCCATATGTGGATGAGCCGGGAACTCCTCTCAATTGGCCTGGTGAGTATCATCTGTCTGATATGTTGTCATGCATTTGTTTATGGATCAACTGACGATATTCCAGACGATGTTGCGATTGTGTGTAACCACCTTAAAGTGACCAAGTTCTCGATAATGGCGCACTCTGCAGGTGCAATCTACGCGTTGGCCACGGCATTAAGGATTCCACAACATATCCGGGGTCGTATTCATTTGTTGGCTCCGTGGATCCCGCCTTCTCAGCTCTCTAGCATTGGATCACAAAAGGCCCCCGTCCCCACCAATGCCGTCCCATACTCGCAGCGTATACTTCGAGCACTCCCAACGTCTATACTCAAGGTGGCTAATTCGAGCTTCATGAGCGCGACTAGTGCAAGCCTTACGTCCAGTCTACCCAAGTCTCCTCGACGAGCTAAACGAAAAGCGATGCTGAAGGACACCTCCGGATCCACTGGTCCTGAAGCTAAGGGCACGCAACGACTCACTTCCAAGGTCTATCAGCAAGGAGCGGACTTTAAGGCCCTTGAGGGTCTGAAGGCACCGGATATTTCTGTAGGGGAGAGTTATCACAGGGCCGCTGAGCCGACAAAGAGTGAGGTCTTGCTTGCCTCGTCCCAAGAACGCGAACGCCAGACGGATTACGACAATCGACTTACCCATAAGATTTGGGAGCTGGCTACTACAAATGCGAATCCAGCGGTGGATTTGCTGGTTTGTTTAGAGCGTCGCCAGCCGATTGGATTCCGATACGTGGATATCACTCGAAATGTTGTTATTCACCATGGAAGTCGAGACACCCGTGTCCCTGTTGACAATGTCCGATGGTTGGGCCAAACGATGCGGCGTTGTGAGGTCCGAGTTCTGGAAGGAGAGGGCCATGGGCTGATGGCTTCTGCGGCAGTGATGGGCAATGTTCTAATGGAGATTGCCAAAGAGTGGGATGATTGGATGATTGTGGTCCAGGGCAAGCGTAGAGCAACCGTGGGGACACGTACAGGAATTGCAGTTCAAGCATCATGAATGCTGAAGATACAGTGAGTGCTGGGTGTTGCTCGCCCGGAACCCCTTTAGGAAGCGAGGAGAAGAATAAGAAGGAGGAAAAGAAGAAAAGAAGAGGGGAGTGACGGAGATGTCAGTCATTGAATAGATCCCCATGGGATCAGTTTCGAATGCTATGCGAATGGCTCAGCTGTATCGCTGCAGGTTTTGCGGTTCTTCGCTGCAGCTCTTCCCTCTAGCAGGGCATCCTACCCCCCCAGATCTTCAGAATCGCAGCTGTGAGCGGGCTGCGTCCATATGCCCCTGCATGCCACTATCAAGACTTGAAGCCTTGTTTTTTTTTTCTCTCTCTCTTTTGATCATGATACCATCCGTTTACAGCTACATACCCCGGTCATAGCATATATATATATAGACATTTGATAATTTAATCCATAATAAATTCCGAATCAACCATCGGCAGTATTGCAGTGTGTTGGCCGGGGCACCGAAGTACTAGTGCTCCGTGCTCCGTACGGAGTACCATACGGAGATATCGTTCGTTCCGCCCGACCCTCGCTGCCCCCACTCCTTACTACTCTTGTGGCCTCTACCTAGGAGCGCCCCATTCTTGCCCTGGGTTGTTTTGGAACCTTGCCCCGAAGGTCTCCTCTAAACCCCCGGTCTTTCCCCCTTCTTATATATCTCCGGCTTTGTACAAAGGTTGTAGGTTGCTTGCTCGCCCAATGTCCAGCCATTCTTGGTATTGGAGCTGCACCTATGACCTGTCGGCTCAACCAGCCTACTCTTGAACCACCCTAACTGATGCGCAAAGCTGCCATTGGCTCGCAAACCACCCGACGGTTCATAATAATCGTTACTACGACTCTGAGAAATTTCAGTGAAATCGCTCTTGTTCTGCGTCCTCCATCGAACAACGTGTCCCCTGTCAAAGATGCTTTCGCAGCGGCGCATTAGGCTTCTGACCATTGCCGTGCTGGTGATGGTCCTGATGGCCTTTTACTATTCGGTACGTCTCCTCTGGGCTGGTTTTCTTTGAATGGATACAATGGCTGATGCATTGCATGCCTTCCATCCAGAGTGAAGCACGGAGTGTCCAGAACCAACAATTCTATCGGTCGACCGTGGCGGCAATGGAAGCTCGAAAGCAGGCCAAGGAAGCGGGGACCCCAGCAAACATCCCGGCACCGAAAGAACAGACCATTCAGAATCCAATTAAGGAAGAGATGAAGCCTGTAGGGAACAACGACCGGGAAGAACCAGCCATTCCCAAGGCCAACGGTGCGGAAGAAATGGAAGAGATCCCAATCGCGGGCCGGACGAAGATGACGATACCCAAAAACCGAAATGATCTGGAGAAAGAGAATTCAGAACAGGCTCATGCCCAAGAGCCTGAGAGAGATGACCACGCGGCCGCGGTTGCTGAGTTGAATGGGATATTGAAACGAGCACCAAGTACGACGTTCATCATTTCTTCCGCGTTTGGAACTACTCACCCCGTGGGGATACCTGCTGACCATATACCTCCGCATCCAGTTATTGTCTTTTCGAAGTCCTACTGCCCGCATAGCGCCCGAGCGAAGTCCATCCTCTTAGACAAATACTCCATTGTCCCTGCGCCTTTCGTTGTGGAACTGGACCAGCATGAACTGGGTCGACCACTGCAGACATTGCTGGGAGAGAATACCGGCCGTCACACCGTCCCTAATGTGTTGGTGAATGGGAACAGCATAGGAGGAGGGGATGATGTGACAGCCCTCGACCAGAGGGACGAATTGGCGTCAACATTGAAAAGCTTGGGGGGCAAGTGGGTCCAGGAGGTCCGTCGCAAAGAATGAAGCCACTAGATAGTATGCAGATAGATAGACCTCATGACAGAGTGACCTGGATGTCTATGGCCAGAGTGACCGAGACATTGAGGGCTCGGTTTCCCGGCCATCATGCCAGTCATCGAAACCCTGGTCTCTTGTCAGTGGCACCCAATGGTTGGGCTGATCTCCAAAGGGGGACGTTGGCTCCGAGCAAATGGGATTACATGGGAGATGGGATTTGGGACGGGGGAGGGGGGAGGGGGTTTCTCAGACCATAATAGTACTACGTTGTATAATATTTAATCATCATGCATGTGATATTCTAGGATGAGACCCCTGCCACCATACTGCGAAGAGGGTGATTGTATGGAGATAACACCATCTAGATAGTAGTACGTTGCATGCTTCTACATAGTGGGACTTCCCATGGCATGGCAGGTGAGTAATGAGACTTCAAGACCACCGATGAGAATGAGGATGAGTGTAATAATACCTAGGTTATATTATTACTCTGTAGTATTATTAGTATTATGATGATTATTATTACTATTCTAATTATAATTAATATCATGAAAACCATGGGAGAAATAATACAAAGCCCGGGTCGAGACTATACCCAAAATGGGCAGCCCTAGGAAGACGGAACTAAACTGGATTGGGTCGTAAGCGACGCACAACCCGTGATTTTCGCTCCACCACTCCTCGACTGCGGTTTGCCTTGTCGAATTTCGATCCTTTCGACGACCGACCGCTCGACGATATCGACAATTCCCCCTCGGACACACCACAGCCCACGCAGTCAAGATGCGGTACATTTACTCCGAGGAACGGCTGCCCATCCCCGAGAATGGTGAGCATTCGATTTTCCCCGAGCGTCGTCGCTCTGTTCGCTGGTTGGAGGTGGAGGGAATCTGGATGGAGGGACAGGCATGCATCGAGGAGTTGGGGATGTAGGGATTGGGACGAGCGATGCGCCCGCTTCAGCTGGCGATCGCTGACAACAGAGATGCTTCTGATGCCTGTCCCGGTGCTTTTTACTGCACTGCGATCCAGTTTTGGTGATGTGGAGAGAACTCAGGACTGATTCGAATTTCCTCATACAGTGAAGGTTCACATTCGCTCGCGCATTGTGACCGTTGAGGGACCCCGAGGTATGCAAAAAATTCCACCATGCAACACCCCCGTCTTTCAACGAATTGGAGCAATTCGTTGTTTCGGACGTCGTGGCCCATCGCCTGGGCAATGTGCCCGGGTTTACTTGTATCCAGCGACACTAACATGGGCGTTTTCCCTACCGTTCAGGCAAGCTCGTCAAGGACCTCTCCCACATCGCTGTTACCTTCGGCCGCCCCGAGAAGAATGTCATCTCCATTGAGATGCACCACGGTGTCCGCAAGGGAATCGCTTCCCTTCGTACCGTCCGTACCCTCATCAACAACCTGATCATCGGTGTTACCAAGGGCTTCAAGTACAAGATGCGCTACGTCTACGCTCACTTTCCCATCAACGTGAACATTGAGAAGAACTCCGAGACCGGCCTCTACGACGTCGAGATCAGGTATGCCGAACTCACCCATCGCACGGATCGGAAGCTGGGGCTTGAAGCGGGTCGGAATGGGCATCATCTCTGCTCGGACTTGGGCTTCTTGACTCATGGTGGCAGGTCAATATTATGAAGGAGAAGACACTTACTGATGGGTATTGCGTTTGAACAGAAACTTCTTGGGTGAGAAGTACGTCCGCCGTGTGACCGCCCAGCCTGGCGTTGAGGTCATTACCTCCCCCAACGTCAAGGACGAGCTCCAGCTCTCCGGTAACTCCCTGGAGGGTGTCTCCCAGAGTGCTGCCGACATCCAGCAGATCTGCAGAGTCCGCAACAAGGATATCCGTAAGGTAAGCAGAACTTTGTGGTGTCCCCCACTAGTGCGACAGCTGCTGACGCGGGTTGCGCGGAACAGTTCCTTGACGGTCTGTACGTGTCGGAGCGGGGTAACATTGTCGAGGAGTAAACGGTGGTTGTCCGCCCTGGTGGGTAGTGAAGGATGTCTGGAGAATCTCTTTTTCGCCTACTTGCATAGGGAAGCAACGCGGAATTTAAAACCAAAATCATGGAATTCAAATGCCCCTTTACGTGTCCACGGGTCGGGATGGCTCTGTTCCTCCACCGGGGAGAGAGTGGTGTGTAGACAAAGAAAGAAAAGGTCGGATTTTTTTTTTCTCTTGTGGCGAACAATTCAATATCCGCTTGTCGTTCTTCCACTGCTTCGTCGGAGGTGTAGTGTAGGGATCCGTTCGTGTTCATGTTCGCGGAGGTATTGCGGGGAACCACCGTTGCGATCATGTCATCCATCATCCATCATCCATCATCCATCATCCATCCATCCTCCAGCCTATTCATCGTCTCTCCCGACTCACCCATGCATTGTCCATCGGTTCCTTCTTGCCCCCCCTCAATCCCCCACACCCGATTTTTCTTTTTTCAAAACAAAGAAAAACAAAAAACATTTGTCCTTGGTCGTGAAGGTAGCTTGCATGCTGTTCACGATCTCCGGAGTCCGGCGAGCATGTGAATGGTACTGCCCCTCGTCATGTGCCAATGCTCTTCTTGAACCAACGCCCCGGCCTAGAAATCCTCGGTTATACCTCAGTCGCCATGGAGACTTGGGTGACCCTCTGCGGGCTTTTCGCCGCGGTCCTTGGTATGATTTTCGACGTGGCGCGGTTCTGGAAAGAAGTACGTTGTCCTATTGAAGCTAGTAGCTGGATAGGTAGCTAATGCCGCCTGTCGTTCAGCGATTAATCTCCTGGTGGAAATCCAAGTCTCCTCAGAAGCAACTGCAACATGCTCTGGCTACAGCGCTCACCTTTGAAGAATGGGAAGAGGCTGCCTTCGAGCTCGATGAGCTCCTTAGCATGGACCTATGGTAAGCTCGCCAAAGGTCCTGCATCGAACACTTGGCCTCGTTTTTGACCACCTGGAGTAGGCGCCAGAACCATACTAGCCGGCATTACGACTACCGGCTGATTGTAGGTAGAATGGAGGCTCTTATGAACGCTCGAGCGGATGAGGATATCCTGAACCTAGTTAATCTCCTTCGGTCTGGGTTACTTCGCAATCTCGGCAACATTACCTCCCCCAAGATGTTTCTGCACGCCTATGCCGGCACCAAACTTCTCATCGATGACTATATCACGCAGGTTGCCCTCTCTATTCAGCAAGTCACGACCCTTCAGACTGTCCCGGCCCACGACAGTGGGTTCACCTCGCAAGCAAAGCTGGAACTTCTGCACGATACCCGGCAGGCGTTCGGGAGGACGACCTTACTCTTACAAGGCGGGTCCATCTTTGGGCTCTGTCATCTCGGAGTGGTAAAGGCTCTCCATTTGCGTGGCCTCCTGCCAAGAATCATCACCGGAACAGCGACTGGGGCACTCATCGCGGCCCTGGTGGGTGTTCATACTGAGGATGAACTGCTCACGTTCCTGGACAGCGACGGTATCGACTTGAGCGCCTTCGATCGCCGGCGGAGGATGAAGACCCCTGGCGAAGACAGCTGGTGGCTGCCGTCTGATCTCGGAGACCGTTGGCTGGGGACTCTATTACGGCGAATCAAGCGATTTATTCAGAAAGGCTACTTCTTCGATGCGGAGGTCTTAGAAGAATGCGTGCGCGCCAATCTTGGTGACCTGACCTTTGAAGAAGCTTATGCCCGGTCCAAGCGCATCCTGAACATCACGGTTGCTACATCGAACAAAAATGCGACCCCGAATCTCTTGAACTACTTGACTGCACCAAATGTGGTATGTGGCCTTGTACGCTCTCATCCCTCGTGAACTAACATGGCTCCTAGTTAATCTGGTCCGCCGCTGTAGCTTCCAATGCCTCCAACAACTCGCTTTACCAGCCAGTTACAATATACTGCAAAGATGAAACCGGCTCGATTGTGCCTTGGCCGCATTCTCGGGATGCGACCTTTCAATCCTGGCGTCACGTCCACTACAACGACGGAGAATCACCACTGGCCCGAATTGCCGAGCTATTCAATGTCAATCATTTTATCGTATCGCAGGCCCGGCCATACCTTGTCCCGTTTCTGCGGTCGGACTTGAACCTGCTAGATCGGCGCCCAACAGGCCAGTGGAATATCACTCGGTCGCTGGTGCGTCTCATCATAGCGGAGGTCCGCCACCGTCTTCGTCAACTGGATTACATGGGTCTACTCCCGACCGCCCTCGCACGGCTCCTCATCGAAGAGACCATCCCTGGACCCAACCTGACCCTCGTGCCCGATCTCTCCTTGATGGACTTCACCAAACTCTTTCAGAACCCAAGCAAAGAGAGTCTTGCCCACTGGTCCCTCAAGGGGGAACGGGGCGTCTGGCCCGCTGTCAGCGCGCTGAAAGTTCGCTGCGTCATTGAGATCGAGCTCGACAAGGGCTATCAGAATGTCCGCCGCCGCCGACCAGCAGGGGAAACGTCAACCGCGCCGCGTCGCGTACCTAACGAGGGACTCCCGCGCCGACGCCGAGGATACAGTATTGACTACGGAAGAGATGCGATCAACTTCTCGGGCAGTTTAGATTGCCAAGATGATTCCAATTACTGAGTTGTTTATGCTCGTGCGCAGGCCACGCCCTTCTTGCTCATGCTCAATAAGTATAACTATGGTTACTTAATTCCTGGATAAGGATTTACCATTCCCTAGCTTATTTCTCTTCTTCTTCTTCCTCGTACTTCCCCCCTCTTCCCTCTAATATTCCATCATCTATTGACTGTGATCATCAATCCCCACAAGTGTCACAAAGGTATAGTTATGCGCTGCCAACTTGCCTGAGGTCTCCTTGTTATCTAATTGATAATGCATATGCATCGATGAACCTGTTAATCAATCAACCCACCATGAGTTGGATTTTTAGTTATAACTATGGAGATTCATTCTCTCTGATTCGAGATGTGAATAAATGAACTACAAATTAATCAATAAAGAAGCACTGCGTTGACTATGCAGCTGAAGTCGCTAACCGCTATGGATACCTTATAGAAACTGGTATCAAGAAAGGGAAGATATATACCGGGTGGATGATCTAAGTTGAACTTTGTATAACTCACTGGAATACTAAATGTTGGGTAGGAGAGTATAATGGGTTTCTTACTTGAGCAAGTTGAGAGCTGTGCCTCATGGGGCGTTCGTCAGGACAGAGGATGTCACTTCTCAACAACTTTGTCTGCAATTTTTTTCTCTGCTTTTCAACCCAAGGAGTTGGCCATGAAGTCAATTGCACATCGGATAGCAGTGAATATCGCTCACACGATTCCTCTTCAAGTAGTGTCCTGTATAATAGTAGATAAGAGAATGCTATATAAATCACATATACTCATGACACTGATACTCCAGCCCGGACTAAGACCGAGCGATCCACCGTCATAAAGCAGCTATGTAAATCACGAATTGTCGTATTGATCACATGAAGTCATGATAGCTCGATTGATTCCGGCGGACCCTTGAAGGCTACAGCGCGGTTAGCTGTGAGAGAACATAAAGGTTTTATATGGGACGGGGTAGACGTACACTTCCGCGCATACACAGCGTACCAGAACGCCGAGATAACCATGAACCCTACGAAGACAACAGAGCCGTAGTTCATAGAAACTCGATCGACAGGCAATGAGGTCGGCATGCTGAAAAGAACCAGCTCGAAAGCGATCCAACACAAGGCGATGATATTGACGATCGGCCCGAGGATGGGTCCGCAGGTCCATGGCGCATGGGACACCTCGCGACGGCCGCTGAAAAGGCTCAATGCGATGGGAATAGCGTAAGAGGCCGCCAGGGCGATGACACCGACCGAGACGAAGGCCGTGAAGGCGCTGCTGCTGCCGAGGTTAATGAGCCCTAGGAGCATCTGAATGACGGTCCCAAAAGCCAAAGACCAGACGGGTACACCGATGTCTGGGTCCACGCGCGACCAGAGTCGTGAGAGAGGAATAGCATCATCTCGAGCGACGGCCCAGGTGGCTCGTGAGGCGGCGACGGTAATGCTGATGCTGGCGAAGAAAGTGATCATTAGTACAAGGATGGTGAGGGCGAGACCACCGCCGGGGCTGCCCACAACCAGATGGAAGATATATGGAAGGGCCTGGCCAATGGGGGCCTGGATGATATCTTCCATTGGGGGTAGGGTGAAGCAGATGGGGAGTATGAAAAATAGCCCAGCGATGCCGCCCACGGGAACGCAGAGGCTGATCGCCCGTGGGACCTTCACGGCTGGCTTGCTGCATTCCTCCGCCATGGACGAAATCATGCCAACAGCCGAGAAGGTGTATGCGGCCGGGAGAAGTCCGATAAAGAAAGTGAAGCCGGACCAGCCCGAGAAACTGGAGTCGTAGTGGCCCAACGCATAGGCAGCACCGTGCCTGCCCGCGCCTGCTTTGACGGAAAGCGCAACGAGGATGACCAGGATCGTCAGCAGGGTCCAGGTGGCGCATATGATATCCACCTGGGGTAGGTATCGGTTACCGAAAGTGCAGATAAGGAACGTTCCCAGGCAGATGGCGTAGAAGATCAGCAGAAGCTGCCAGTTAGCAATTGTCCATCCTGGATGGAACATTGAGATCGAGGCCGAGACCATCGACGCGAAACCGAAATTGACAGACAGGGTGATGGTCCAGTTGCCAATCAACCAGACCCAGCCGGTGACAAAGGACACGGCAGCTTTGGAGCTCCCTGCGATTTGGAAAGACCAGTAATAGGGCCCGGCTGAGGTGGGATACCGGGACACAAGCTCGGCCAGCGAGAGGGCAATGCACTCGCAGAAGACGCCAACCACGAGCCAACCGACGAAGATGGACAATGGGCCTCCGCCGTAGATGGCACTGAGCAGAGGGCCCCCTTCCCCAAAGGGAATCGCGGCAATGGCCAGCGTCTGGAAGAGGAGTGTGATGACCGAGCGGTTGCGACGCAGCTCCGACTTGTATCCCAAGGCCTCGAGTCCTTCCAGCTCGTGTTCGTCCCCCGGTTGGGATGCCTGTGCGACCTTCGCCTGCGTGGTGCCGTGAGGCCCCGCCAGTCCGTCATTTACCACGGTGTCCATGGTGAAAATTGGCATGGGCAGCGACGCTAACGAGGACTGCCCAACTGAAGCGGGGAAGGTGCAAGATCTGATGAGAGTGGCATTCGTCTGCGGGATATACATGCCCTTGCCTGTTGCCCCTGGGCTGCATGCCCGGATTCGGTCACACACACCCTTGCAGGCCTGCATTAGATGTGACATTGGCCATGTGACACAGCAGACAATATACGAAGTCATTAGTGACAATCAGGCATCATGTTCCTGCATGCACACTGGGTGAGCACCCTTGCATGGCGCGTCATGCGGGATAAGGGCTAAGTAAGGATGACGGCCGAGACACGAGACACAAGCTGAGAACCCAACAGATCGAGGGCCATTATGAAATCCAACCAAGGACAGCCAATGCAGGTACAACCTACAATCCTCTGCAGGGAGGCAGCAGACATGGTTCCCGGTAGGGCTGGTCGCCCGGATGTGCGGGCTGGACAGGTCAGACAAGTTGGACGATTAGAAATAGGGTTGAGCTCACACTCAGTGGTGGCATACAATCCAAAGAGATGCCCCGTCATGGAAAAACGCATCAAGGCAAAGACCTTGCGACAATGCATAAGGGATAGAGAACGAGTTCAAAAAGCTGTAGAGGTCAAAGGCTAATGATCAAGCTTGAGAAGCACCAACTGGAGCCGATGGGCATGATCTGAGAGCTAAGAGACGACGAACGGAGCTGATGAATGGGGACAATTGCATTAGGGAATCCAGATAACAGATTGTATATGACACACAAATGGATATATCCTACACAACCACAGGACAATGCCGGCAGTTCCAAAACAACAAGAGTGGCCGAGTCTCACCTAGATTTCGCACCATGCTGAGATTACTATTAGCGGTCACGATCGGTACGACCAACGAATCCCGCCAGTGTCTACTACAGGGCTGCACTGTGAGGACGCGCCGACTGGCGAGATGGAGGCCGAAGGGACCGAGGTCGTAGGGAGCGGGAGCGTGAATTAGGGCGAGAATCGGCTTCTGATGGCACATACGCCAATGCAGGAACTACACCCGAGGTTAGTGAACGAACATCAAGCAGAGATGCACAATGAACCTACTGCTGAACGCATAGCCGTCAGTCGCCGCCTCTCGATCTTGTGGGTTGATTTCCACTCGTATGGTTACGTCCAGCCCTCCTGGCATGTCACTGCTGCTGCTGAATCCATCGGCGGCAGGGTGACTGGAGCCGGCGTTCGCTTCGCCTTTGTGGAGTGGGGAGTGTCCGTCCATGGGGATGGGGAACGCGGCAATATCACCCTGAGTCGCTGAGGCGTTACCGTTGGACACGGGCGTGTCAATCTCGGTGATACAGGCATAGTTTCGCGATGGCATTGTTACCTTGTTCCAGGAAGCACTCTTCTCCTGCCCACCCGGCTGGCGGTCAAAGAAGTCCATCAGCGTCTCATCGGTAGATGAGTCCATATGGTGGAGCTTATTTCGCCGCGCGAGGAGGTTTGCGACGGCCTTCGGCGGCGGTTTGTTGGTGATCGCACTGCTAATGACATTGACCATGTACCGCGGGTCGTGCTCGCTGGGAATGCGAAGGCTGGGATTCGAATAGAACCGTCCGATGGCTGCCAAGTGTACGTCTCCACCCAGGATCGTCACACGCACCGAATGAATCTTAGAAAAGTCTTGGAGACGCTGGATAAAGATCCGTCGTTCCTTCTTATGCTGACGAGCTGTGTAGTGGTCATCCAGGTCATCCAACAGATCCACCTGGCCGTCAAACTGGTTGAACAAACCACCGGCAAAACCAAACCGTTTGTTCAGCAGGCGGATGGGGGCAATGATGGGAGAGCTGAGGATGTTCTCGAGCCACGCAAGGCGGGGATAAGCGATTGGGACGCCCAGGAGCACAATAAGGTGTTTGATATCCCCGTTAGCCGCCGCCACTTCGCTTTCCAGCCGAGAAAAGATAAGATCGTATGTGTCTGGGTAGTTCACCTGGTGACGGGTACGCTCGGTACGAGCATCAACGCCAATGAAGGCCATCCGCTTGCCGAGGCGCATGTACAGGTTCCTGCTCTTCTCTTCCACATAGGGCCCAGGTCGCTTCCCGACGATCCAGCTATCATCTTCCTGTTGCTCGTCCAGGACGAATGTGTTTTCCAGCTGCCGTGGATCTGCGCCTGCAGTCCCGTTGACGGCGTGCATGGTCTGTGGAGCATCTGTGGTGAAGGTCGACTTTGGCGGCGCAATATGATGCTGGAAGAGGCAGTAATACTTGAAAGCAACGCCGCCAATGCCCCGGAAAACGGAGCAACGCATGAAGTGGTCGGTGTAGGAACCAAAACCATCGATGATATCATGATCGTCCCATATATTGATCTGGGGAATCCGTCCGTTTGCTGCCTTGAATGGCTCGGTAGAGTACCATCGAATATAATTTGCGTAGTAGTATTCATCGCATCGGGCGCGCAGGTCATTGTCAAAGTCGTGCGCGCGCCTTGTGTGAGGATTAGAGATGGAAGTCCACTCCTTCAGCGGTCCATCTACCCGGATGCCGTCGTTGTAGAGTTGATCACCGCCACCGATCATGGCATGGAAGGGTTTCTGGGCATGTACTCGCAAGACATCATTCCACAGATTAGGTCCAACCCATGCATTCATGTCGGTGCCGACTGAAAAGCCGTTGCAGGAGTGGAACATGAGGCGCATGGACTGATTTACGGAAGAGACGGTGAAGTCCCACGGCGAGTAAACCTCGTTGCCCTCTGCATATCGAAATCCAGGAATGAAGTATTCCCAGCGCGCTTCATAACTCTCGAGGGGGAGGGCAAGGGAGAAGCGCCAGAAGGCTTTCTGGGGATCCTCGTATAGACGAACACCGTCAACGGCGACAGCAGCGTCGTTGGAGTGGGCTCCATTACCGGCTCCATTGCCTCCGACAGGACCAGCCTGGCGCAGGAGGAGCCGTGGCTGACTTTGTCCTGGCTGGATAACAATCAAGACGCTTCCACGCCAGATGGAGGAAGATGGGTTCACATCCATGTTCTTAAAATTGATGAGAGGGCCACAGATCACATCCACCTGCGCATGGAGGTCGGGCGGCTGGCCGTTCGTGACCGCGGCCGGAGCATTTTCTGGAGGGGTCAGTCACAACCCCCCAAGTAGTATGGTCCATGATAGAGCTGAGGGGATGCCGGGGAGGAGGGGGAAGGGATGGGTCGAGGGAGGTGGTGCAATTTTTGCAAAGACTGAGGAGAGGACTTACCGGGAAGAGCCATGCTGGAGTGAGAGAGAGATCACGGGCAGCCAGAAGAAGAGGTACAACAACCACAAAATTACCGAAAATGAGTACGTACGGCTTATTCAAACTCAAGAAATTATAAAATAAGAAAGAAACAAGTAGAAATCAAGAGAAAGGATAGCAAATGAAAAAAAAAGGAACTTGAAATGGAGACGTAACTACTAGTAAGGGTATCGAACAGCCAAAATCGAAAAGATGAACTAGGAAGGAAGGGAGGTCGGAGAAGGAAGGAAGGAGTTGGTTGTTGGGAAGGAGCGACGGGATACAGCCAATGGTTATAATCGACCAACCGCCAAAGGAAGGCTGGCTTGGTGCACCTGAATAAAGCGAATGAGAGAGAAGGAGCAAGGTTCTGGGCAGGCTCCAACAAATAACGATAGGAACAAACAGGTTCAAGCGACGGTCGCACGGAGAAGGGAAGATCGGACCGCGTCCAGAGGGAGGGGACGGAGTAGGGCTGCAGGGCTGAGATGGGCAAAAAGAGCGACGAACAACGAACGATGAGGAAGGATTATTATTGATGACGAGACTAGGCCTGCTTGCATGCAGTGACCTTCGTACCTAGGTACTATTAGATAGTACCTCAAAAATCAAAATGGTCCAGTACTTAGGTAGTCTTTCTAAATAATGGCACCAATTCTCCGACAGGTTAGCGATCTTGGCAGCAGCCGCCCTCAGGGGTGAGTATTCGTATATCGACGTAATAATGCAAATAAAACCTATCCAAGTATTCCAGTAGGCAGTAGGTAAGTAGTAGACACTACTAGGTACCACTACCTACCTATCTACCTGGTCCCAGCCAGTTGACCCGAGGACACCCGCCCATCCCTCTTCCCTTGGCTCATCTCATGAGCTGCCTTTTGATTGGACAGGAGGTGGACTGGGTGATGATGGCCAGAGATAGCGGGGCATTTGAATCCCAGAATTGGCCAATGACCAGCAGCCAGAATTTCTCGGTGGGGCAATTTATGACTTCAGCCCCATAGCCAAGCCACAGGCAGCAACACGAGCATTGCGGCTAATCCCGATAGGTGGGAGGCGGTGCAGCATGCTGTGGCTGACTGGCTGGCGGGTGGGCTTGGCGGTGGATCGTAATCATCCGATGGTACCTACATAGGTAGATAGTACATAGGAACTCCATACATATCTACTAGTACTATCTACTAGGTATGCAGATAACGTATTTGGTAAGCGAGCCGGCCATGTAAGCGAGCAGGCCGGTATGCCTCCCATATCGGAATTTTGATTTACATACAAAATTTGCAGTATATTAAAGCCTTTATATAGCTGTTTAAACGCTGGAATCAAGCCTCCTAGATGGGCATCTTGTACGTATATGTCCAAGGACTCCACACGCGCTGCAACGAGGTGGTGCCCGGCGGCGTGGTTGGTCATCTCCAGGCCCTGCATCACCGGCTGCTTCCTCCAAGGCCTGGACATTTGCAAAGACCTCACGGGCTTCCTGAATGGCTTCACCATTCAGGCCGTTCATTTGATGTTGATTTCGCTTCTGCTTTGCTTCCTTCCTCTCCACGGCCATACGGAGTTGGTGGTTCTCATGTTCCAGGAGAACCGCTCGGTTCAACGCCACCTCTGCGCCTTTAACAATATACGATAAAGCCGTTTGCATAGGTGAAGCCGGAGAATCAGAACGTCGAAGCAATTCAGATATCGCCGATTCATGTCTTTTAAATTGCTTCAAATTCATAGGCGTTTTGGTGATACTTGAAGTAGTGCCTTGGCTACTTGGACGGCTCTCCTCCCTGTAGAAGATAAGGTTATCTAGAACCTTGCTTGGATCAAAAGGAACAATTCCCGAGGCCCGAAAGGCACTTTGTATGTTCATGGATCTGAAGGCTTGAACATGGGCTTCTGGATATACATCAAGGAAGTCAATCTTGTCAATATGGTGATATCCAGTTCGTATAAGGTCCTCAATCCGGCGGCTGTACGCTTGCTTTAACGGTGAGAATACAGCTATATCCAATGGCTGACAAAGATGAGAAGAATTGGCCGGCATGCACACTGGAATAACATTATTCTCACGGCATATATCGTCGAACTGAGGCGTTAAATGAGAGTCATGTCCGTCAAGGATTAAGAGGCTATATTGGCCAGTTCTCCGGTCCTTGATATAGGGAATAAAGTGCTCTTTAAGCCAGTGTTCACCGATTTCTCGATTGGTCCATCCATTTGGTGATATAGCGATACGCCATGAAGAGGGTAGACTGCCTTCATACCATGCCTGAATATGCGTCTTGGCCTTCAATATCAAGTATGCTGGCAAGGCCCATCCAGCGGCGTTGATACACTCGATTGAGGTTACCCATTCGCGGTTTCCAGGCTGTATAAAGAAAGGTCTTCCTTGGCAGGATGAACGTGTCACTACCTTGGCTGTAGCCACCAAGCCCATGGCGAAGCCGGTTTCATCAAAGTTGTAGATATCTGCATCTGCAATTCCGTACGTAGCGACGGCAGTTTGAACACGTTGAAACCAGGCCTGAATAACGTCAGGATTCTCGCAGTTGGCACGCTTGTAGTTGATTTGACGCGTAAATCGACTCTTTAAAGAATTATGCCGAGCAATGAAGTTATACACCCATTTTTCGCCCACTGAGGAAGTCGGTTTTTGACTGCGTTTCTGCATCAAAATTGATGCCATATCACGTATTTGAAAGTGCCTTGGTGAAGCGCCACGTTGATCCAGTAATACAATCCATTTAATAAGTGATTCCTCCTCCGAAGGAGTTAGTTTATGGCAGTTGGCACGTGTCTCTTTGCGAAAGGTGACTCCCTTAAGGCGTTCCTGGAGAGTTGAACGCGGAATATTGAAAACTAACGCAGCTTTGCGAATTGAAGAAATTTGACCTTTCTGTATAGCCTCAATTGCAAGGCAAAGCCTGCCTTCTTGTTCCACTAATTCTTTTGATGATTTAGGCATTTTTGGTGGAGAAATTGATGTCTGAATACACTCAGTTTCATAGACGTGGTGGTGGTGGTTGAGGTGGTTGGGGTGGCCGGCTCGCTTACGTGGCCGGCTCGCTTACCAAATACGTTATGCGTTATTAGTCATCCCTACTGACATCTCGAGGGGTGGCTTTTGCAGGAAGTAAATGGATGTGCTCAACCACGTGATAGAAGGATGTATTTCCCTCTCCGACCAACGAGTCTAAGATTGGGTTTCCGATAAGATTCCATTACAGTATTGTTTTTCACATGATTCCACATGGTCGACATTGTTCGACATTAATCAAATAACCATTTTGTCAATATTTCTTCTACTCCTTTTCTTTTCGAAGTAGCCCAAATCTCTTAAAGCCTACTGGTTTGCTGATCCAAGACCCATCCGTACAACTGTCAAGAGATCAAGAGGCCAAGTTCCTACTCCAACGGCATAGTGCAGCAAGTCCTGCCATGTGAAGAAGAGTAACCGGACTCCAACAATACACCAGGATGGTTTATCAGATCGTTTCAAAGAGATCCCAAACGTCCCACGGTCAGAAAGATTGCGGACGAAAGTCTAGATTTCGTTGCTTCCAACGCACTGCAAGAGCTATCCAGCCAAGTTCACCCCAGAAATCAAAGCCGGGCCTGGGAAGACGTCCCTGTCCATCAGCTTAGTTACTTAGCTTCTCGTTCGCATGGGTTACAGTCGGCGCAACCATACCTTTGTCTATGGGTGTCTACACCATACTATGTTTCATCTCTGTCAAAATAGTTCCCAACTGACCACGAATGCTGAAATTGTCGAGTTCCGGATGTGCCTGCCACAGGTCTGACATCCGCCTTAAGAGCACCGGCACTGGGTCCTCGTGGGATTCAGTAGCTTCGAGGAAGTTGCTTTCTTCAGTCGAGGAGGAGAGGATTCCCGGATATGTAGGGATCCAGTCATTCTGGGGTTGAGTCCCAGATGGGGGAGGCGAAGTAGCCCGTGGAGTCTTAGGAGAAGGCAACATACTCGAAGACAGTGCCAATTTCGACCTTTCAACTATTTCTCTGAACGTGGCACTGGGGGACATGGGGGTCGTGCCCTTTTTAGGCCTGATAAAGACGTCCTGCAAGCTCTGTTCGCGACACTCCTTTCGTCGCCCTTCATACTGTCGGCGAAGTCTTTTGGCAATGTCCAGGTCCGGTGCACGCCCCTTGTCCTCTTTCGTGTCATCGTTCGTAGGCATGCAGAGAGCCATCAGGTGATCAATGTTTCGGTTCTTGGTTTTCTCGCATCGTTCCTGCTGTTCAGTATAGCCCTTCCGAACGTGTTCCCAGAACCTGGCTGAGGCACAGGCTAGAATTCCACGGCACTCTTTTTCGTACCGTTTGAAGTCTTGTATGAGATTCTCGGTCCTTGACACATGTCGTCGAATAAGCGGCTCTGTCATATCCAAGATCCACAGACAGAAGCTTATTACAATGACAAGCTCCATCCCAGGATCCTCGCTGGCTTCCGCAATCTCCCAGCTACCCACGGCATACTTGCCCTTGCTGAGAATGCCAACACCCGGATCCAGCTGACAGTCATCGACGCATTGCCTGAGGGTGTCATGCAAGGCTTTGATTTGCACTTCGTACCTGTTGAAGCCTTCATTCCACACGCACCAGACGTCGTCAATGTAGTCAGGGAACCACCCGAATTGGCGGACGAACAGATTCCCCGTATCAAAATCGAAGCCCAAGATATAGGCCTCTATGGCAGGAGAAGCGGGGTTTCTAATGACAGGCAAGCAGTTGAACAGCATGATGGGATCCCTATCTTGGCCGACACCGTTTGGAAAATATGTTCGTAGATCCGATAACTGATCGTAAAGGCAGGGACGACACTCTTCGCCATCAAACAGGAGCATACTGTTCCGTCTCAAGTGATCATTTATGCCTCTCTCGTTGTGGGCGAGATACAAGTGGTAGTCAATCCTATTCAATCCAAACCAGGTCAAAACATAAGCTGGAGGCTCGATATCTCGGCGTTCATCAATATCTGGACCAATATCTGGGATTTCATCCATAGATGTCCCGTGAGAATCGTCTGATGCTGCTGAAGCCGTTTCGAGATATTCGACAGCATGCCCGGGCGTCTCTGACAAGTCTGCCTGGATAGAGCTCGGGTTATGGTCCAAGGCCTTACCGTCTGAGAGGGCCTGGTCGGATTCCTCGAGGTATGAAGCAGAACTGTCGAGCTCTAGCTCCTGTTGATCCAATATGGATCCTTTGCAGCTCTTCACCAGTTTCAAGATAAGGGAGGGGGTCTCGACTTTAGGGTCAGCAAGGAGCATGGCTGGCATGTCGGCCTGGATAGGCAAAGATTCGGAGCACGCGAGAACTGGTTGTTCAACAGTCACGACGCAGCCACAAATTCAAAGGCTGTATCTGCAGAATATAAATGGTTGAGGGTATTCACAGGAGCAACGGAGAACCAGGGGTCAAGGTCAATAAACCGAGAGGAACAGCCAAGATGGATGAAAGGATCTGAGATCCTGGTGGAAGAAAGAGAGGGGGCAAAGTTAGGGAGGGCGCATTGTAACACTCTCACGCGCGAGCGAGGTGCCATTCACTGGCGTGCTCGACTGGGTCTCGCCGATTCCTCCCGACTACTGACCCGTCTACAGAGGAAATTTCTTGCTAGTCAGTGGATAGGGCATGATTCTTTTCGGACCAGGGAGTATGGAATTGATACTAGGGTGATGCGGCCATCCGCGAAAGATTGAGGAGAGAGGAAATATATATACATATATAGCATGCTTTCCAGCGGTTAAATCTAAAATTACAGATCAGCCGAGTCAGGGTATACTTGACTCTAGTCCCGGCTGATAGGCGATGAACTCAACCCTTGAAAGACCGCCACGTGAACCAATGATTAGCCTCGCGGGGGGTTCTCTCGATCTCCTTGCTCCGGTATAAAGCCCAGGTGATTCCTGTGAAGTATCCGCCCAGATGACACCAATGATCGATTTTGGGTGGGTTGCGGAGTCGGCGTCGCAGGACCAGAGAGAGGATATCGATGGAGACCACTGTGGCGATAATGGCCCATCCGGGGGCAGAGAGGACCTTCTTCCAATCATCCGGGAGGAAGGAGGCTTGGAGGTTTTGGCTATTCGAGGGTCAGTGAGCTGGTTCCCCGATGAATTCGACCGGGAGGGAAGGGGGTTCGTACTCTGCGTGAAGTGTGCAGTAGGCTGCTAGGAGGCCGGAGAGGGCTCCACTGAGGCCGAGAGCGGTGACAGTCCATTGTGCTTGGAGGCAGTGGACTGCCACGGTTGAGAAAGAGCCGACAACGCCCGAGGCTAAGAAGAGGGAGAGAAATTCGCCTCGGCCGATTTCATCGTGCACTGCGGTGGGAGGATGCGAGTCAGTCCGGAGCCTGGACAGGAAGGAGTCGGAGATATTGGGACACACTCACATCGGGGCGCGATCGCCGCGAAACACAGCATGTTCGTAAACAGATGCATGGGGTACTGATGGCTAAAGATACTGCCGACGAGTCTGAAGGGGGGATTAGGGTTGGCGACGACGTTGATGAAGTAGCGGTTGAGGAGTCTCCAGGCTGGAGGGAACCACCATAGACCGAAGATGCCGACATTGATGCCCATGATGGCCAGGGTCGTTGCAGCGGATCGAGGGATATTGGGCCACATCCGGTCAGCGTTGGCGGGAGGCTCATAGTACATGGTGAAGGCATAGCAAAGCCCCAGGGTCAGGAACATAAAGACAAGCGAGGGAAGAAGCTGGCGACTCTGTTCAGGATGTAGTTAGCCCAACGCCCTCCTCCCGATACAGGAGGACCCTACCATTGTGAGCTTGCTAATGTCCAGATCCAAGTCCTGAGCGGCCAAGTAGTTTTTCTGGACCCATGCCAGAACAGGGCGCTGCCGGGGGTCTGCAAGTTGCCGATCTACACGCATGAAGTCGGTCAGCACAAACACGCTACTAAGCAGGAGTCCATTTTCTCTTACCTTTCGGGGCAATTTCCATGGCAGTCTTCTCATCCACATTCTGGAGGGCAAGACTATTCGTCTCCAGCGAGCGCTTGAGCCTCTCGTCGTGGTGCTGCCCCCCCTGTAGCCATTCCTGGCGTTTCCTTTCCTGCTCGGCCAAGAGCCACGCCTCGTTCTTCTCCCGGAAGTCTTGCAGGACACTTCTGCCGGAAGGATCATTTGACTGGCCCAGCTCGGCCCCGTACGAACCACTCTGCGGCTTATACCGATTTGTATCCATCGCTTCCTCTTCATCCATTTCGCGGTGGACCCGGGCTAAGATCATGGCATCCTCATCCATCGGATACTTCGTGCGGAGATACACCAGCGCTGCCTCGAGACTGTGCGGGGGTATGGAGCGGTGGATATCGGCGGGTAGTTTTAGGTCGAGGGTGCCTTGAAGACGCCGGCCATGTAGAACGGCCAAGGCCCGGTTTCCCATAGCAGGGGATATTTTTGAGCGGGCTCCAAAGATGGATTTGAGTTCAGCGGCGGAGAATGGTTGGGAGCGAGGACTGACGCCATGTTCCACTGGGGGAGCCTGCCGGGAGCGGAGGGAGCTGGACCTGTTGAATGAGCGGACGGGGATCGAGAGAGAGCCGGGGGACGGTTTGGAAGAGCGAGATGCAAGAAGCAGCGGACTTGACCAGGAGCCCAGAAGGCGCCTGGAGAGGCTATCCGGACGCCATGGGAGAGCAGAAGGTGTGGAGAGACGCTGGGCGGAGCGCAGCGGTGATGAAGTGACGGGGAGGAGCCAGCTCGAGGCTCGGAGCCCCGGGCAAGGAATGCGCCGGGCTACGCCGAACGCATTGTTCATCTCCTGCAACTGGGGGGTTGAGGACCTTGCTACAACGGCAATGATGAAGAATCACGGCGTCGGGGACGATGTAATGAGGCCCAGGCCATGGTCCAGGAACCAAATCGATGGAGGGTCATCACGTGGTGATAAGCCTTCCTCACGCCGATAAGCCACAATCATCCATCGATGCTTCATCCATCATGGTTGATCAATGATCATCACGATTCCACCAGCCCATCCAATCTTGCCAGCCATGTCCAGCGAATCCCTCCCCATCGCCCCTGCCGCCTTCACCGAGGCCATCAAGGAGCTCCCCCTCCCCGTGCTCTACGCCAAGGTCTCCGAGATCCGCAACTCGATCGCGCACCTGCACCGCTCCAACCAGGAGCTGCGAACCTTCATCGCCGAGTCCTGCGAATCCGAAACCGACAAGCGAGAACTAGAAGGATACATCGTCGAGAATGAAGGTGTCGCCGTCTCTATGACGAAGAGAATTGACCTGCTCAAGGCGGAGGTCGAAAGTCGCGGTCAGCAGTGGATCGAACTGGACGAGAAGGAGAGAGGGGAACAGAACGGAAATTCAGCGCCGTCGCCCTCCCAGGCTGCTAATGGAACGGCGGAAGATTCAGAGGCTACAGCGCAGCGGGGTTCGCCCAACCCCGCATCGACGGAAAATTCTGGAGATGCACAGGCGGGCCAAGACGAAGAGGGTGTCTACCTTTGATGCGCATTCTTGTTACTCATATCTTGGAAATTCGAGACAAGCAAGGTACAGCGGAACTTGAGTAGGATCGCCTACTGCGGCTCTGCATGAGGGACGGGACTCCGATATGTTGTGCTACTAGTCAACCTGCTGTGGAGGTAGGGTTCTGCTACCATTCGTCCAGCCACTCCATCAGCAGTCAACTTTATCTACTCGATACGGTCAAGGCGCGTCGCGCCGGTGGTGGTATTCCTCAAGGCATCATGTCATGCATGCTAGTCGAAACGGGCCCTCCCGAGCTATCTCTATGGTCTACTCTATGGGACCGGGCTCTCTGTTGTATTGTTCATAATCTCAGTTTGGCTGAACAGTGCCATCTTCACATCAGGCTAGTTCCAGAAAATTCAACAACCCCTCGTCCAGCCAGCATGCACCATGTTAATCTAGGCTACAGTAATCGCATAGTTGGTGGGGGATTGCCACATGATATGCAAGAGTGACAGAAAGAAGATATTCACCGCATGCTAAATGCTTTAACGCCAACTTTGTGTCATATAATCCATGGGCTCCATGTAGAAGGCAAGACACCAAGAAATGGCGATCATAGGAACGAGTATGGCCGCCTAATCCGATAGTGAGTTCCAACGCCAGGTCAGACAACTTCTTGCTGGTGAAAGAATAATATGTTCGGCTACACTCTAGCTCAGCTAGAGGCTTGCTGCTGGCCCCAGTGGCCTCCTGACAGGGCCTCTGGAGGAATGCGCTGCTGCTTGATGAACAGGTCGATGAGTGGTTGCATCGGCTCCATCTCTTTGTCGGAGACGAGCTTGTAGTACTTGGCCACCGTGACGAAGTGGACGAAGCACATGTTGAGGATGTCGTGCTTGTTGATGTGCCAGAAAGGGTTTAGCCAGTGCGCATGGTACAGATGGGCGTAGCAACGGAACATCTGCTTCATGATGCCCTGGCAGTCTTTGTAGAACGTCTGCGGGAAGCCGCTAGACTTGCCAATCCACTCCTCCCCAGAGGTAGCGCTGGGGCCTCCCGCTTCATTCAGCGCAAAGGTATCCGGCATGCCCGTTACCTTTTCCGTAGGAAACATGACCGGGTCATGAATCTTGCTGACGATCCATTTCTCGACACGGTTGATGAACTTGGGGGCCGAGATCTTGGCGGCACGGCCGTCCACCAGCCAGGTGTATGTCAGACTATAGAGCAACAGACGTTAGGAACATTGACGCAAGAATACCGAGCGCGGACAAAGAGAGAGAGAGCGATCGACTTACCGGCCAGCCGACATGGTGGGGCAAGTGTTCTCGTTACAGATCGGCAGTCCAGTGAGGCTATTGACCTCTTGAATCACCTGAAGCATGCCGTGGAGCAGGCGATATTGTTCGACAACTGCAAGAAGCAAACGATCAGCACCAGGGGGCTTTTCCAAACGGAGGAGGTTGCAAGTCCGCTTACTCTGATGGGCCAGCCATTCACCCAGCTCCACGTTCTTGGGACAAGCACACAATGTCAAGAAATTGCCCTTCACATTGAGGGGGGCATATTTCTCTTGGAAGAAATACTTGGGAGCATCGGGGTCGTACGTGGCGGAGGTGTCGACGGAGAGACTCGAGGTGAGCGATGGAGAGTTGGGCACATGGCCGGCCGTGGGGATCTGAGGGGTCGGCGACGGGACCGGACTTCCATTGTTCATCTTCGCGTTGTTGTTGTTATTGTTGTTGTTCTTGTTGTTATTGCCTCTGCCAAACCCTTGGCGGCTGGAAAGGGAATCGAGTCGCAAGTCAGTTCTAGCTGGTTCAAAAGAATATGTGGGGAGGGGGGAGAGGCGAAAAGGAGAGCGCCAGGAGGTGAGGTGCTGAAACAAAGGACAGCACGGTGCTCATGGCCACAGATTCAGGGGCATCATTCTTTGTGCGCCCCGGCATGCAGCAGCACTGGTCCACCGGCGCCGAGATGCAAGAGTTAAGGGCCAGGTAGGAAGATGCATAGTTGAGAGAACAGGAGAGAGAAGGGGGGGGTAAAGGGAAGGAGGGGAACCACATACACACTCTGAAAGAAAGTCGCCATGATGAATGAACTAACACGTGCGCGGAAGACTGACTAATCTGGCGATAAGAAGAGGGGAAGGAAGGAAGGAAGGAAGGGGGTTCGAAGGGGAGAAAACGGGCGACGAAGGTAGGCGAGGGGATTAATGAGGAATGAGGAGGAGGAATAATGACTTTGGGGATAATAGTTCAGTTAGTTAGTCCCGAGTTACTAAGTCAGTCTCCCCCCGATCTGGGCCTTAATCAGTAATAATAATTAATGGGCGTTTCGGCTTTGCTCTTTCGGTCTGGCCCGTGGAGCTGCCCGCTGGCCCTAGCCCGCTTCGGGCCCGGACCGGATCATCTGGTCTCCCGCCCGAGAGTGTCTCTCTTCCCCAAGACATTAAAGACATTCTTATTCGCAATCCATACAATGTTCCTCCAGGTCGGAATTTGATATTACCCTTCCCCGGCCATTCTTCGCCTCCCCCCTACCACTTGTTCCTTCGCATTTCCTATCAGGCTCTTTTTCTCCCCTCCTCTCGGAAGGTTCTGTTGACGACAATCTCCCGACACCCCTCAAAACCAAAAGTTGTCCCTCTTAGCAGCAACGACCTTCATCGGCTGAATTGTGCGCACCCCGTCCGAGCTCCCTCGCCTTCAAATCCAATGTCGTCGTCAGATGAGGATATCGTCCGTCGCCCTGGGCGTGGCACAGGTGCCGCTCAACCAGGGAGCCCATCTGCTAGCGAACACAGCGAGGTCCCAGCGCGCAGCCAAAGTCCCATTGGCTCAGACGCGGGCAACGTGAACGGTTACGACGATGCGGACCTGTTTGGCTCGGACGCCTCCGATGGAGGGTTTGGCGATGATAATGAGTATAGTCATCCATCCCTTCTTGTGGCATGACATCCACTGACCTGTCCAAAGTCGACCCCAACGGAGACTCGACGACGAGGAACTCGATTCGGGAGATGACGTGGATCGCAACGATCGCGTGGGAGAACCCATGGATTACGAAGGGGGCGCAGACTATGAGGAGACGGTGAATATCATGGACCTGGGCCTAAGTCGGGCGCCGGAGCCAGTGACTTCTAATGGTGAGGTATGTTTCAAATATCTACCGACTCAGTTATTCTCTGGTTCACCGTTGGCATTCTAGGTATACACGATACCGGTCCCCCATTTTCTGTCCATCGAAACGGAGGAGTTCAACCCGGAGACCTATGTTGCGCCTCCATTTGCGACGGCGGCCACGTCTCTCTGCTGGCGCCATGATCCCGAGGACGAATCGCTCCTGCAGTCGAATGCTCGAATTATCCGCTGGGAGGATGGTTCCATGACCCTGCAGTTAGCATCCGCGCCGAAAGAGCAATACCGGATCTCGACCAAGCCATTGGCACCTCTCAGCAAGTCCGGCGAGTATGATACCAAGCTAGATTCGCACGTGTACCTCGGAGCAGCCGCAGAAGCCTCCTCGGTGTTCCGACTCACCTCCCACCTCACCCATGGACTTACGGTTTACCCTACGACCATGGAAACTGACGATGCAGTGCAGCGTCTGCAGGAATCGCTCGCTGCGGCCACCCGTGGTGCCAAGAAAACACTGGATGGATCGGCACCTGTTATTGAAGTGAAGGAAGATCCCGAACTTGCCAAACGGCAGGCGGAGATGGCGGAACGCGAGAAATTGAAGGCCGCTCGTCGCCGCCAGCAGCTACAAGACCGCGAGCTGGATCGCGGCCGTCGCCACGGGTTCCCCCATCGCACCGGAGGTGCTGGCCTTACCGTGGGTGGATTGGAAGATGACGACGGCCTACTGACGACCCGTGCGAAGAAGCCTCGCAAGCCTAACCGCCGGGGCGAGATTTACACGGATGACGAAGAAGAGTATGACCGCCGCGGCCGGACTCGGGAGGATGAGTACGACGAAGATGACGGTTTCCTGGTTGGCAGTGATGAAGAACCGGAAATCGTCGACGATGACGATGAAGAGGATGTTCTGGAAGATGACGATATGGACGCCGAAGGCGACGAAGAAGACATCCCGCCCGCGAGACCCAGACAGAAACGAGCCTCTCCCGAGGCTGAGAGGGGCACTCCCCCAACCCGGAAGAAGAACCGCTATATTGTGGACGATGACGACGAAGAGTGATTGGCTCTGCTGTCCCTCGTGTCCCTCGCGGTCCTATAAACCTTGACTTCCTATGCTAATGACATGTAACTGTACCATCCATTTTTGGGAGTCATCATCGGCGCATGAAAGGTCGTTCCCACCTCCAATGTTATACTTTGATATCAGGACTCTACGGCAGAAATACTTGACCGGGCGATTTGCGAATATGTACATACGGTGCAGGTAGATCAGCCTTGATCGTGAGAGCGAATGCTAATATCACAAGGGTAAGGACACTCAAAAGGTAGAGAGGTAAGAGTATAATCGTCGTGAATCGTGAGGTGAGGGCCGCCGATCGACCTAGAAAGGAAAGCGGTATTGCATGCCTCCGAGGACATAGCCACGGAACCCGATAACCAGCAACGCCGATTCCCCATTATTTGGCCCGAAATAGTAAGTGGCCATCGAGTCTACGTAGAATCCGGAGTGTCCGGGTAATCGCATGGCTCGAAATTGAATTTGGCGATGACATCGCGCGCACTTCGGATAATGCGCATACAGAGCGCATCCCGCTCGTGGCACGATTCCTCCTCTGATGAAGAGCCTAGTTCAGGCACAGGAAGATGGCGCTCCTCGACTGGCAGTGGATGTGATTGATGCCACCGTCGTTGACGTGCTTCCATTTCTTCAATGAGAGCAAGGAGACTGGCGGTGTCTGAGCACACGGGCAGACCAGCCGGGTCATATGGTCCTCCGATAACACCGTGTCGCACGGTTTGCCGCAGCCAGTCCTTCCAGCCTTCCATGGGATCCGATGAGCTATCGATTGTCGCTGCATAGGTAGGCGGTGTCGCCTGTCGGCCAAGATCCATGGCATTGGCTTTGGAAACCCGTAGCCAGGTATCGGCGATGACTGTTAACAGGGTCCCCGTGAAGGTGACGTTTTGCATGCCTGTCGTGAAGCGCATCGGACATATTTGACAGCGGATAACTGCCTGGGCAGTCCTAGCCCCAATATATAAGGAACACAGGGTATTGTGGGAGACTGGGAACGGCGCAAGGGAAGAAAGGTGGCTGAGACATAGGTATAGACAGGAGAGACAGGGGCATTGGCGGTCGGACGAATCCGAGTCCGGGGAGGAGGTAGGAGGGAACTGCATCTGGGACAAGTCGGGCGGTGGTGTGAATAGATTGGCGGATGACGAGGATACATCGGAGAAATCGGGCCAAGGGCTAACTGTCGTAGGGATTGTGTCTATGGGCTTGTTGAGGAAAAATTGCCCCGCGTGGTTGTCGTTGCCATCTGCAAAGAAAGTATGAGGACTGGGTTGCGATGTGCAGTTGGACGGCGTGTTCTCGGTTGTTCCAAAGGTTGATGATCCGAGGGAGGTCAAGTCTGAATCGTTGGTCCATGGCCCATTGTATGGTAGGCCAAAGGAAGGTAGATCGTCGTTGTCTTCTCGCACCCGTTTCTTGGGAGGGCGTCCCATCTGTTTCTGTACTGAATAGTGGCAAGGGAGGCCTTGTTTGACGCAGCGAGTGCAGCCGGTTGGCTCCCCCGAGCATTTCAGCTTGCGACTTCCTAGAAAAGGAGGCCACGATTAGCTCCCACCAGCATCGAGCTCATCCGGACACGACAGCAACATACTACACTCGTCACACGCCGCATGTCTCTTCGCCGACCGCGCCATGGCGGTGGCGGCATCGCTATGTGCCGCATTGTTCTCAAATGCCGGAGGGGGTTGACTGGGCTCGGAGTAAAGCTGCTGATGCATCATGATGCAGAACTCGAGGGGCTCAGCACCAGGAGGGGCGGAGGGAGAGAGGCAAAGAAGAATCAAGTATAATTAAGTATAATATAAATAGAATCACTGGATCGGGATCGATAAGTTATCTGCCTGAGGCCTGGGAGGGGAATCGATAAGCAAGGCGGTGTGTCACGTGAGCGGTCGGGAGGCCGCAAGGCTCCGCCGCAGCAAAAAAAAAAGTCGAAAAAGTTCAGCTTCGAGTTCTTCCAGAGGTGCTTCTCGACAAGGAAAAGGTACGCCGCCATGAATGCCTCAAAGCTTTCGAAGAAGCGCAAGGCTGTCACCAGAGACGTCGAGGAGGAGGCAGGTGTCTTCTCTGGGGACGAATTGAACGTGGGCGACATCAACGGCGCGCTTTCCGACAACGCCAACGAGCTGTCGAGTGACGAGGAGGATTCGGAGGTCGAACTGATCGATGATTTTAGTGATGAGGAGAACGATGATGAGGAGGAGGAACTGGACAGCGATGAGATTCCCTCGGACGGAGAGGAGCCTCTGAATAAGAAGGCCGGCACCCCCGCTGCGGACCTGGAAGTACCTACGAACGACGAAAGCTCGAGCGAGGAGGAGGCCGAAGTGAACTTCCGTATCGAAAAGGATGCCAATGGCAATGACCGTTACATCTATGATGAGATTAACCCGGACGACAATTCCGACTACTCTGACATCGAAGAGAACGCCAACACAATCGGTAACATCCCGTTGAGCTTCTACGACCAGTATCCCCATATTGGCTACGATATCAATGGAAAGAAGATCATGCGTCCCGCCAAGGGTGAGGCCCTGGATGCCTTGCTCGACAGCATTGAGATCCCCAAGGGTTTCACCGGCTTGACTGATCCCTCGACCGGAAAGCCTCTGGAGCTGAGCCAGGATGAACTCGAGCTGTTGCGCAAGGTGCAGATGAACGAAATCCCCGCCGAGGGCTACGACCCGTACGAGCCATTGATGGAATGGTTCAGTAACAAGCAGGAAGTCATGCCCCTCAGTGCTGCCCCGGAACCCAAACGTCGATTCGTTCCGTCCAAGCACGAAGCCAAGCGGGTCATGAAGATCGTGAAGGCGATCAGAGAAGGCCGCATTCTGCCTTACAAGCCCCCGTCAGAGGAGAAGGAGGAGAGCCTCGATCTCGTCAGCTTTGACCTGTGGGCCGACGAGGCCGAGCGGCCTGATCACCCCATGCACATTCCTGCCCCCAAACTTCCCCCGCCCGGCTACGAGGAGAGTTACCACCCTCCTCCCGAGTATCTTCCCAACAACAAGGAGCGCAAGGCTTGGGAGGAAGCCGATCCCGAGGACCGGGAGCAAGAATATCTTCCCACCGACTTTGGCTCTCTTCGCAAGGTTCCTGGTTACGGGGAGTTTGTCAAGGAGAAGTTCGAACGTTGCTTGGATCTCTACTTGGCCCCTAGAGTGCGCCGGAGCAAGCTGAACATTGATCCCGAGAGTCTCCTTCCCAAGCTGCCTAGCCCCGAGGAATTGAAGCCGTTCCCGTCTGTCTGCGCGACGGTGTTCCGGGGACACAAGGGCCGTGTTCGTTCCCTTGCTGTTGACCCCACTGGCGTGTGGCTTGCGACTGGTGGCGATGACGGCACGGTTCGCGTTTGGGAATTGCTCACCGGTCGCCAGTTGTATAGCGTCAAGGTGGGTGAAGAGGACGCTGTGAACGTAGTCCGCTGGAGGCCTGGCAAGGACGCTGTTGTTCTGGCTGCCGCTGCGGGCGATGATCTCTTCCTCATCGTGCCCCCGATCCTCGATCCCGAGCTCGAGCAAGCCAGCTTGGAACTCATGGATGCCGGCTGGGGATACGCCGCCTCGAAACCTACCCCCAAGGCCTCGGAAGAAAAGAAGACCACTCCTCCCCAGTGGGTGCGCCCATCGCCCGCTCTCGCCGACTCCGGCGTGTGCGCCGTCATCCCCCTTCGCTATGTGGCCAAGTCTATCTCGTGGCATCGCCGCGGTGACTACTTTGTCACCGTCTGCCCGGGCTCTTCAACCCCGGCTTCCATGGCCATTGCTATCCACACCGTCTCCAAGCACTTGACTCAGTACCCCTTCAGCCGGCGTATCAAGGGTGGTGGCCCGCCTCAGACTGCGCACTTCCATCCCTCGAAGCCCATCCTTTTTGTCGCTAACCAACGCACCGTTCGTGCCTACGATCTCTCGCGCCAACTCCTCGTCAAGATCGTTCAGCCCGGTGCCCGCTGGATCTCTTCCTTCGACATCCACCCGACCTCCTCCACCGCCTCTGGCGGAGACAACCTCATTGTCGGATCCTACGACCGCCGTCTGTTGTGGCACGATCTTGAGCTTTCCCAGCGTCCCTACAAGACACTCCGTTACCACCGCAAGGCTATTCGCGCGGTCAAGTTCCACCCCAGCGGCCGCTACCCTCTGTTCGCCGACGCCAGTGACGATGGCTCTCTCCAGATCTTCCACGGCAGCGTCACAGGCGACATGCTCAGCAACGCCAGCATCGTCCCTCTCAAGGTCCTCAAGGGCCACAAGATCACCGGCGAGCTCGGAGTGTTGGACCTCGACTGGCACCCGCGCGAAGCCTGGTGTGTCAGTGCCGGTGCGGACGGAACCTGCCGGTTATGGATGTAATTACACGTCGACTTGCAAGCGTATATTATCCGTCGTCCCTGTTCTCACAGCCGTCCTTGTATCCTGGTCCATCTACGTGGGAGGCGTTTTGGTGTGCATCCTTTAGAGTTTCTGATATCCATCCATACAAAAAGTTCACTCCTCACTTGACCTCCTATCCCCAGTAGACCACCATTATCAATGCCTCTACATCCTGTACCTGATCGTTAATCAGTCCAGCATCAAGCACTCATCTATCCACCTACCCAAAAAGCAGTTTACGATGCACCCTATATCTATGCACAGGAAACCCACCAAGAAAAAGTCGAAGATGTTATAGTATTGTATTTACATGACCCCACCACTCCAATCCCTGCGCAACTTCTCATACTTCTTTAAATCCGTCACACTGGGTCTAATAAATGCCTTGGCGGCAACGAAGTCCTCGAATTTGATGGTATCGCGTCTCTTGATAGCCGAGTAACCGGCGCGACGAAGCAAGCTACCCAGATCGGCACCACTGAAGCCCTCGCACTCCTCGGCCAGACGGTGAAGGTCCTCGTTGAATTCGATGGGCAGATTGCGGACGATGGTTTGCAGGATCTCAACGCGCTCGAGGGGACTGGGCAGGTTGACGAAGAGGAGGGTTTCGAGACGGCCAGGACGGAGCATGGCGGGGTCGATGATATCGGGGCGATTGGTGGCGGCGATAACATAGATGCCCTGGCGACTGCTGCCGAGGCCGTCGAGTTCGGTGAGGAGGGTGTTGACGACGCGGGCAGAGGCCTCGGAGAGAGTGTCGTCGCGACGGGGAACGAGGGCGTCAAGTTCATCGAAGAAGATGACGCAGGGGACGGAGGAGCGGGCACGGACGAAGACCTGGCGGACGGCGCGTTCGGATTCACCAACGAATTTGTTGAGGAGTTCGGGACCCTTGACGCTGATGAAATTGGCGCGGGACTCGTTGGCCACGGCTTTGGCCAGGAGGGTTTTACCACAACCTGGGGGACCCCAGAGGAGGACGCCGGTAGGGGCAGTGATACCAACGTTGGCGTACACTTCGGGGTTCTTGATGGGCTCGACGATGGCCGTGGCCAATTCGTCGCGGATACCGCCCAGTGCACCGATGTCGGCCCATGTGGTGTCGGGGATGGTGGCGAAGCCTTCACGCTTGGAGGAGGGTTGGATCTTTGGGAGGGCCGTGAAGAAGTCGCCGTTGGAAACCAGCACCGTTTGCGTTTCGTCGCCAATAGGCGTTTCTTTGGCGTGGGCGATGAGCTGGCGCAATTCCTTGACCTTGGGGCTGATGTCGTCCTGACCCTCGATCTCCATTTCCTCGCCGCTGTTGGCCTTGAGGAGCTCGAGATATCGCTTGATGGCGGCAGAGCCGGCGGTTGCGACGAGGTCGTTGAGATCTGCTCCCACGAAGCCGGGGGTTCGCTTCGCCAGGGTTTTGAAGTCAAGGTCGTCGGCGAGACGCAGCTTGCGGGTCAAGGCGCGCAGGATCTGCTCGCGGACTGGCTCAGATGGCACGGTCATGTTGATTTCCTTGTCGAACCGGCCTCCTCGACGCAGAGCTGCGTCCAGGCTATCGGGCCGGTTGGTGGCTGCGAGGACGATGACGGGCTTTCCGTCCGTCTTCTCGAGAGCCAGGTCATCCATGCAGGTCAGAAGTTGGGCGACAATTCTCTTTTCCATTTCTCGTTGGGCGCTTTCACGCTTGGGGGTGATGGCGTCGATTTCGTCGATGAATATGAGGCAGGGAGCGATTCTCTTAGCCTCTTCGAAGTACTCTCGGAGAGCCTTCTCGGATTCTCCCGACATTCCGGAAATGACAGATGGAGCGGATATGGAGATGAAGGGGACGCCCAGCTCGGCTGCGAATGCATTCGCAATCATGGTTTTACCGCAACCTGGCGGACCATGTAACAGGACACCCCGGGGAGGTTGGACGTTGGACGACATGTAGACTTGCGGGCGGGTCATGGGCAGGATGACGAGATCTCCAAGCTCCTGGACCACATCGTCCAAACCACCCAGATCGGCAAGACTGACATGAGTGGGAGGAGAGCGGTCGACTGCGGCATCGGCCTTGCGCCTCTTGGAGGACTGTGACTCACCGCCGTGGTGTCGTTTCTTCGTGGATGTGGACGTCGCCGGCAGTGCTGTAGTCTCGGCGGTGTTCGAATCGCTCTGTTTCGACGGCTTAGTGGCGGTGCCTGTGTTCCACATGCCAACCAGGCTCTTGTTAAGGCTGTTGGACTCCTGCTCCCGTCAGTACCGTCCGATTGCCAGCCAGATATAAGCCGCTTTCAAGGTGGGCATCCCGCGAAGCAGAACGTATGTTCCATACCGGAGGTGCCGGTTGTTCCTCCAGCCCTTCAAAGTCGCCGTCTATCGAGTCGTCCTCATCTTCCCCGAGTACTCCCACTACTCGCTCGATGCTGTCCTCGAGGATCCTCTTGGGCTTCCTGTTTAAGCTGGAATTGGACCGCTTGATGGTATCGTAGATCCCGGAGACCGATAGGCGGAATTGGTCATTCTCCGCATTGTCATCTATAATTTTGCGCACGATCTGGTAGATCTGTGAAGGGTGGGTTAGCGAACATATACATCGACATGGGCCACGCGACTATCTCGCTGCTCTTACATCCTTGTCGAGGCCCTGCCTCAGCGTCGGTCTGCCCCCACGGCGCATCTTGACCAATGCAGGGACTGGAATGGTATAAATGTAGAATCTGGCAGCTTGATAACGACGAGCGCAGGCAATCTTTCCCACAATTTTAGAACGCCGGAGAATCAATCTCCCGGCGGAGAGGCCCATAATACCGGCAGTTTCGCAAGCGGTCTAGCCCCCCCCCCCCCCATTGGGCCCACGGCCGTAATTATTACGATAACGGGGACCGGCGCTGATACCGGCGCTGATACCGACGCACGTCATCTGTCTTCAGGTTGATCTCTCCCTATGCTCCGTGATCGACCCAACATGCCCTGATAATGGGGAACACCAACAGCTCTCATAAGATCTCCGCGCAGGACCGGTAGGCTATTCCATATCCCTGCCTTGTCACCCGCTCCATCAGCGCCGTCCTGCATGGGTCCCTCACCCGTCAACCTATCCCCGGCCGACCAACTAACCGCAAATCCCCAGGGCAATCCTCGATCTCAAGAACCAGCGCGACAAGCTCCATCAGTACCAGAAGCGGATTACAGTTCTTACGGACCGCGAAACTGCAATCGCGAAAGATTGTCTTGCCCGGAATGACCGCAAGCGCGCCCTGCTCGCCCTGCGCCGCAAAAAGTACCAGGAGTCGCTCTTGGATAAGACCGATAAGCAACTCGAGCAGCTGGAGCAGCTTACGGGACAGATCGAATTTGCACTCGTGCAGAAAGATGTCCTTTTCGGCCTGCAGCAGGGCACCAAGGTCTTGCAGACCATCAACAAGGAAATGGGCGGCCTTGAAGGGGTAGAGAAACTAATGGGCGAGACGGAGGAGGCGAGAGCCTATCAGGAGGTAAGAATGCGTGATAGACAGTTGGATAGGCTTGATATGCTGATGAGGTGGTGGCTTTGCAGGAAATCAGCGAGATGCTCGCTGGGCGTTTGTCCACTCAAGATGAAGACGAAGTTGAGGAGGAACTGGAGGCGTTGCAACGGGATACACAGGGCCCAGTTGTCCTGCCCAATGCGCCTAGCTCTACACTCCCAGAGCAGGCAGAGGGCGAGGCGTTCAAGGAAGACGAACAAGTTGCGGAAGAAGCAGACGCCGCGGTTGAGGAGCGAGTTGCGATTCCTGCTTGATACTGACGCATACATACGATGCTCCCATACGGGAGGCTATTCCATTCGCAAACGTTGGCATTTGTGGCGTTGGTGGTTTCTAGGGATTCCAAAGTATAGCATTGTTAGATTTTCTGCTATTCGAACGCAAGTAACTAGACAGCTGAACATGGATTGGCGCGCGTTATCTCAGTAGAGTCCAGCCCCATAACCAAGCGAGGGGTTGCCGCTGCTGCTAATCCCCCGCCGTCTTTGGGATCTGGTCTTCTTAGAGTGGTTGGACCAGCATGCGAGTGCCTACGATCGAGTATCGCCAACCACACAACGATCCCATAAGACTCTTGCTCTCACAGTATTCTGCTGCCTACACCATTCACCCCCTGGATCGCGACATGATCATTTGGATTGGCGGCTGCCTCATAGAGGAAACTGATGGGCTCCCTATTCAAAGCCATGAACTGTCCCTTGAAGCCAATGTAGCCAACCTTGGTTATGTCTTCTTCGCCGTCGCTCCAGTTGTCCTCGAAGAACAAAGTGACGGAAGTGGTAGCGTTCCAGTGCGCACGATTTAGCGGCAACTCGAAGACATCCGCTCCAGGTACCGGCTGCGGAATATCAACCTTTTGCGTAGGCTTGAGTTCCGAGGCCGTTGCAAAGTCCAGGTCGTCCCGGTTCTTGAACAGCTTCAGCGTCTTGGGGGCGGACGATGTAGGGGCGGTGTAGATGAGGAGAGAGTGAACATTGACTTGACCGGTGAACCTGAAATTATTAAGATGGTCATTAGTTTGGGGGGTGGGCGCGTTGAACGGAAGAGAATGGTGAGTTATACGCGACGTGAAGGAGACGAGGGGATGAGGGGCATTTGGCGGGGTAAAACCACCACCACCACCAGAGAGTTGTCCGAAGATCATTAAACACCACAATAAAAAGGAGATATAACTTACGGGATATGCATCAACAGCTGTTCGTCGGCGTCGCTCTCTAGCTCCGGTTCATCGTTCAGTCTTTCGGACCATGTCTTTTGCACAATCGCTGCGCCCGACTTAGGGGTTGCCTCTGCAGCTCCGATCAGCATCACTTGTAAAGACTTAGCAGAGAAGATCTTTTCTCGCCTACCGTTCAATGTAGTGATCGAATCAAATTGGATTTGGGAGTAGAGAAGAGACTGGATGGCGGGAGTGATGTCGTTGGAATGATCATGGCCATCTTCTCCATGGCAATGTCCGCCGTGTTCGTGGTGATGATGATGATGGCCCGACATCTTTCGAAGGATTGTCCCCGGGGAGATGCTGGGCTTATTTGGTTGGATCCCTGACTTATGAGCAATTTAAAGGTTGAGATGAAACATGAGTCCAGGTGGTGGTGGTGGTGGGTGCGTTAAAGAGCGCCGGTCGTGCTGGTGGGAGAGCGACAGAGCGACGAACCTCCCAACCCTGGCAACCGAGCCCTTTTTCTTTTTCTTTTTCTTTTCCTTTTTTTGTTTTTGCCATCGCTCTACTCATGACCTTTTGCCTCTCTCGAGCTTGCATTTCCCCTGACCTCTTCTTACCCGCTGGCATAATTGGCATGGATGGTTCTACGTCAATGACTACAAAGGAAGATATGCATAGCCTAGTATATCAGGATATCACTCTAGAGAGCAACGCCGGTAGGTATAGTACAGAGAGCTTGTCAATGTCATCAGTGAGAATTACTAGGAAGCTCACATTGTATTCATCCCATAAATCGCGTTCCATGGCGAATCAAATCAATGGACTTGGTAATAGTTCGGGGCGTATTCCAGGAGATAGTTCTTTTCGATCTTGGTGATGTCGCGGATGAAGGTCTTCTCGCCGGTTTGCATTATCTCATGGAAGATGACCCAGTCGGCTTTTCGATTCTGCATAACAGTCAGCGAATGATCTTATGCATAGCACAGGGAATCCGGATTCATAACATACAAACATCAACGAGCTGGGATGAGCATGGAGAGTCAGGCCTCCGCTCACGGTCTTGAACGTCCCGTCGGGCTGCATCTTTGCAGCATGTGCAAAATAGCCCATAGTAAGACACCTTCGAATCTGTTCTGGGAGATTGCTTGGGTCCTCTTGCCTGGGCCGAGCGGAAAGGGTTTCGTCGACCTGGATCCCAAGGCGCTCAAGGTACCGCTTGAGCTGGCCCCTTACGCTCACAGCCCGCTGAAGAGATCGGTAGTTTAAGAGGTTGTCCCGACACCATTTGGAATCCTTCTTCCCCTTGGTGACAAATGCCTGGTAAACGTTAAGATACGTTAAATGGTCGCCTTCTTCGACAGCGAACTTCCTGCGGTGGCTCTCGGATGATTTCCTATCACCCTCATGCTGAACCCATACGGATCCCTGAAGGCTCACCATGGCTGCGATTGACAGAATCTCGCTCAGGCAGTTGAAAGACGGCGCCGAAAGAAGCACCTTCGCCATCATGGGGTCGACTGCCAGCTCCGCCATTCGCATACCCTGGGGTTTGGTGAGCTTGGCATAATCGTCAATTGCCCCCAGCGAATACAGAAGTTCGAAGGCGCGGATAACCAGCTCTGTGGGGGGGGAAGTCAAAAAGTCGAACCTGACGATATTGTCGATGCCGAGAGCCTTAAGCTGCATGATAACGGGTGCTAGGTTGGATCGCTGAATCTCTGGGACGGTAGCTTCAGGGAGCTCTTCATATGCTTGCTGATTATAGAGGCGGAAACACTTCCCAGGTTTGGTTCGGCCAGCTCGACCTGCACGCTGGACGGCTGCTGCCTTGGAGATTGGCACTGCTGTCAGGGTTTCTATACCCGTGTTGGGATTATAAGCCCTAAGCTTCGCAAAACCACAATCGACAACATACACGATCCCGTTTATAGTAACAGAAGCCTCGGCGATGTTTGTCGACACGATGACCTTACGTGTATTCTCTGGCGCTGGTTCAAAAACGTACATTTGTTGATCCGTTGTGAGGCCAGAATAGAGCGGCAGCGGCAGGATGGCATGCGCCTTGGGATGCAGAGTCGCAGCCCGTTCGGCAATCAACTGGACCGTAGTATCGATTTCCTCCCGGCCAGTCAAGAACACTAGAATATCGCCTTCTGCCTCTTGTAGGTGAATGTCGAACACGGTTTTGACCGCACGTTGGACGTACTCTTCTGCAGGAGACTCGAGGAAGAGCATGTCCACCGGATACATGCGACCTTCCAGGCTGATGATTCTTCCCACCTTCCCACCAATTTCACCGGACTCCGCCTTGCTGTCGAATTCCTCGCCGGCAAAGAATCGCAGAAAGTCTTCGGCCTGTAAGGTTGCACTACTGACCACGATCCTAAGCTCCGGTCGTCTTTTCAGGATCTTCTTAAGGATCCCCAAGAGGATGTCGGTACTGAGAGATCTTTCATGAGCTTCGTCCACCATTATTACGGAATACCGTGACAGCAGAGGATCTACGAGGGCCTCTCTAAGTAACATTCCATCTGTTAAGAATTTAATTCTTGTTGAAGCCGAAGTCAGGTCCTCAAAACGGATTGAGTAGCCCACCTCTTCGCCGAGCTTGCAACGCATTTCTTCAGCTACCCTAGCTGCCACAGTGGTAGCTGCCACCCGACGCGGCTGTAGTGCATCAGCTTCATCTGCTGCCCCGAGGTTGGGCTGGGAAACAGGAGACAGGGAAGGGAATTACCTGCGTCACGGCGATGGCTTTTCCGTCTGCACACCATCCTGCTTGGTCAAGATACTGGGGTAGCTGTGTTGTTTTCCCACTTCCTGTCTGTCCGACAACGATGGTCACGGGATATGTTTCGGCTAGATACAATAAGCTCTGTCTGTGCCTTGCAATTGGAAGCAATGCGGCCGGCTTGTATAGAGACGGGATGAAGCTGGCTGAGAGATCCAACTCGGAAGTCATTTTGATTGGGTCGAGCGAGGAGTGTATTAAGAGTGCGCTGGCAGACCTGATCTGAACATGTCGATATCAGCATGCACCGAAAATCCCTGCGTCAGAAGCGAAAGCCTTCCACTGCCCGAAAGACAGAAAGGCATCTCGTTATTATTATTGTTTGGCCGGCCGGGATGCCGGGGCACATACGGCATTGCTTACCTAATCTCCGGTGCCATCACGTGGCGCAACGTCACTCCGCGGGCATCGGAAGGGGGCTGAGATCGCGAGCTCCAATCGCATCACCCCCGTCTTGCTTTCTGCCTGTTGGGCAAATTCTCCCATTGCATAAATACTTTCGGAGCCTGCGCGATCTTGGCATACTGGTCGATCTCCCAACCCACACTCTTGCGAGGCTCGTTCATCGCCAGAGTCGTTCTCACGATGTCAGAAGAAGACAAGAATGTAGGTGGTTCTTCCTCTATATCCGCCGGTTACCCCATGCCACCCACTCACTCGAAGCCAGACTACCAACAAACTTCCGGTTGGGCCCCTCAGCCCCAAACCAGAGTCGCCAACTACTGCGCGCCCGCTGGATTTTGATGATGAGCCTCAGGAGACAGGCGTCATTTCAGCCTCGTCTACAGCTCCTGCTCAGCAGGGCGCTGCGGAAGCTGCCCCGCCAAAGCCACCCCGCCCATTGAGCCCCCGGCAACAGGCCGAGAACACCCTTAGGGAAGCATTTCCATCTATCGAAGCATCAGTGATTAAGGCAGTCTTGGTGGCAAGCAACTGGGACGTGGAACGATCTTTCCATGCTTTGCTTAGTACGTGCGGGAGTGAATCGGAGGTACTGTCGGGCGGCATCACTAACAAGCCCCTTTAGGCATGACGGACCCGACTGCTGCCGAACGCGATGCGCCTCCCCCGAAGCCACCACGCCCAACCGCTGCGCAGAGGCAGCTGGAGGCGGATGAGCTGTATGCTCGTCAACTGGCCGAACACTACAACCGTCGTGCGCCGCAACCCCGTTGGGAAAACGAACATCCACAGCAGCGGCCGCGAAGTGGAAGTGACATGTCTGACGAAAGAGAATACAGTTTCTTTGATGGTTTGTGGTCTGGATAACATGATTGTCTGTCCCAGATGCTGACCGATGGCCTGTCTAGATGATCTCCCCGTAATCCGTGAGAATATCCGCAAAGGATTCCTAGATACCCAGACGAAAGTCAACTCATGGGTCCAGAACCTGAAGAAGCGGCTTGATGGTGAATCACCAGAGTCCGAACCCTCTGCCCAGGGCCACCCCGAAGAAAGCTACGGTAGACCCAGACGAAGCGGGGACCTAGGGCGCCGTAGCGGTGATCGTGAGCGCTACGATGCCGACCACCGCATTCTGAATGACGACTTCTCTGCGCTTGAGCTGAGAGATACAGAAGGTGTGTCGGCTTTAGTGCTTTCTTTTTATACCGACCATTTCGACTAACCTGCATATATAGCCCCTCCTGCGCGACCCCCACGACCGCTTGCCAACCCCAACCTGTTCAAACCCTCCTCACCTTCCCCCGACAGACGCAAGGTCTCCTTCCAGGAGGGCCCGCCAGCCGAGATTGACAATTTGTACGATGCCTCTGAACCCGTCAGGCGCGCCCCTCATACAACAGGAAAATCAAGCAAGTGGCAGCCCCTGTCAACCGTTGAACCCTCCCCTGTCGGGGAGCACGATCCATTCAGTCTAGGTGACAGCGAGGATGAGAAGGAAAAGGAGACCAAGGCCAAGGACCATACCACGACCGAGGCGGCGGCCGGAGAGGCGTCACAAGACAGCAATAAGGCAGAGAGCGCTGGCAAGTCATAGTGCTGGCTCGATCACTTGATTATCCTTAATTTTTTTTATTACCCCCCACCTGACACATCCCGTTCATCCTTAACACATACTGCTACTTGTACTCTGCATACCATTACCTTACCAAAGCCTCAGGCTGACGTTAAAGATACCAAAGACTGCAATTGGGCGATCACAGACCATGGTAGTCAATTCGAACTGACTGACGAACATCTGACGAACATAACCACAATCAAGTAGACCTTCCCTGTAAGGTCCTCTCTGCTCCGTAATAAAGCCGGAATTGCAAGATTCAATCAAAGACGGGTATCACTAGTAAACCACATGCACCCAAAAGCAAAAAGAGACCAGACACCTCCAAGGCAGAAACACCAGAGATACTCCGTATTACCTTTGCAATCATTCCGGCAAGGTCTGCTGGTCATTCACGAACCCTCGCGAAGTCATGGCCGCCTCTTTCCGGAGATCTTTGATCACGGCCTAATCCGACATCAACCCCACGAGGCCTCATAGCAAGATAAGAGGGGGAGGAACATGATAGAGCATCAGAAACTTACCGCGAGAGCATCCGGATTGACTCCATTCTCGATCAGCGACACGCAAAGAGAGAGCTCCGTGCGGTCTAGGTTGGTGTTCTAGATGGGCCGGAGGCATCAATCAATGTGTCAGATGAGACGGCAAACCGAGTAAGCAAGCAGGCATATACCTGAATGGGGTGCTTAAACGCCATTCATAAGAATGATACTGAGGCGGGGAGGAGGGGGGAAGGAAGAACTTTCACGTACAAGAAGGGTGGAGATCTCGTGAAGAATGTCAATTACTTCGCGGGCGGCCTGTCGTTTGTCGTCGGCTTGGGAGGGCATTTTTCGGGAGAGAGGTTGTCTTTGTCTTTGTTTTCGTCTTGATTTATTTCTATTTTTAATTTTTTTTTTCGAAGGAGGAGGTGGGGGGGGTGGTTGAAACACTGGGTAGAATACTGGGAGTACGCTGTATAAGACTTTGACTAGGTTAGATATTAGAGAGAGAAGTTGGTTGTTGTAGTTGGATGATAGATGTTGGATTCCCGGTAGGTCTGTAATCTGCCGTATGTCACGCTCTGCTGTATTGGACTAGGCCCGAGTGAGACATCGTGCTATGATTGGTTCGGGCCATCCATCTTCCCGGTCACCGTACTGAGTTTCTTCTCCAACTGGAAGGATGGAAGTATTCCGAGCAAGCTGAGCCTGAGACCAACTACACCATTGCTTGCAAGCAATTGGATCATCACACGAGATTGGGTATCTGCTACAAGCCTAAAAGCCTACAAGACGGTGAGGGGTAATTTATTTACCACCACAGTGCCGCATTTCCGGTGGCACCCGCCCTGTCCCTCCCATCTTCAAACGATCTTGGATGTAGATCCTGGAGGGGCTCGCAGGAATGCCGGCTGACCTGACCATCTCAGACATCCATTCCTTACCAAAAGACCAAGCACTCGAAATTCTTGCCGAGATTCAACGCGTCGAGAAAAAGACGTTCCCCACTAATGAGGCATTCGGGTTCGGTGAGGAACTCTGGCGCAAGAAGCCCAACACCAGGGTCCTGTATGTGACCCGTGCGGTTCCAGATGCTCGCCCAACCCTGCTGGCCTATGCCGTCTATGTCCGCCAGAAGGGAGTAGCCCTGCTGCACAAGGTTTGTGTGGGAGAAGCCTATCGCCGTCAGGGCGTCGGGATGCACCTCATGAATTATCTTCGTGTTCGGCTGCAAAGGGAGGGATGCCAGCACGTTCAACTATGGGTCGACAAAGCCAGATCTCCCGCGCGGTCCCTATATGCCCGCAATGGCTTCAAGGAGCGCGAGCAAATCCTGGACTACTATGCGCCAGGGCGCACTGGGATCAAAATGATCCTCGATCTCTAGTGGGGGCCCTTGACCCGCCCTGTCGCCTAACTGAGCATGGCCCTCGGCCCCTCGATAGGACTGTCTCCCACTCCCCTCATGCAATGGAAGGGACCACGAGACTTTTTTTTCTGGTACCGAACATAGGGTGTCGGTGCCTGTCAAATATCCCTTAAGCCTTCGGGGAATACGAAGCCGCCTAGAGGGGTTGGGATGGCTATGCTCCTACGCTCCTGCAGGTCATCCCTTGCAGGGGCGTGCATTCGCAACGTGAGCTTCAACACTCGCGCCGCGAACCACCTATCTCGGATCATTCCCATACTTTAGTGACGTCAAACATATCCAGGTATGGCTCTGTTGAAGGGGCCACACGCTTCGCGCCTCTCCTGTGCCCAATTGGCCCTTGGGCGCGGATGCCCTTGGGAAAGTCCTTGCCCTAAGGGCAGGATGATTCCAATGATTTTGCTCCCCCAGCTGTCATTCCTCTCTTCGCTGCCTCTCTCTCACACAACTTAGCAGAGTATATCGGGCTGTGCTCGGATGATATCTCTGAAAGTTCTATAGGAACGTGTTTCCAGCGCGTTGTTTGAATATTTGCCAGGAGATATGGCGCTCTTTGCGTTGGTTCTCCTCAGCATCCTGGTGACAGTTGATGCAGTTCTTCAAACCAGCTACCCCGTTAATGCACAGCTTCCTCCCGTGGCCCGGGTTTCGCAGCCATTCGAGTTCGTCTTCTCCCAAGGCACGTTCGCCGGCAGCAACGCCAATACACAATACTCGCTTTCCAACGCGCCATCATGGCTCAAACTAGACAGCCAAAGCCGTACATTGTCTGGAACACCTCAAAAAGACGATCAAGGATCACCGACATTCGATCTCGTGGCATCAGATAATGCAGGGTCAGTGAACATGGGGGTCACTTTGATAGTAACGACCGACGACGGACCGAAACCAGGAAAGCCATTACTTCCACAGCTCGAAGAGATGGGGCCCACGTCGGCTCCGGACACCATCATCATACATACCGGCGAATCGTTCTCGTTATCCTTCGACCCTGACACATTCACCAACACACGCCCCTCAACCGCCTATTACGGGACATCTCCAGACAACGCCCCACTGCCATCATGGGTTGTATTCGATTCAGCCTCACTCAGCTTTTCAGGTTCGACGCCGAACAGTGGTCCTCAAACATTCAGCTTCAATATCGTTGCTTCGGACGTGACTGGGTTCAGTGCAGCCACGATGACCTTTGAAATGGCAATCAGTCCACACATCTTGGCGTTCAATCGGAGCACTCAGACATTCTTCGTCTCCAGGGGACAGCAGTTCACCAGCCCGCAATTCGCAAGCAATTTAACCTTGGATGGACATGATGTAACGAAGGATGACTTGGTTAATATCCAGGTGGATTCGCCGGATTGGTTGTCGCTGGACAATGAAACCATTTCTCTGATTGGCACCCCCCCTGCAAATGCAACCGACAACAATGTCACTGTTAGCGTGACAGATGAATTCCAAGACGTGGCGACACTTATTATCAGCTTACAGTTTACTCAGTTTTTCCATGACGACACGGATGAAGCCGATGCCATTATTGGGGGTTTCTTTGTGTTTGTCTTTGACAGCTCGGTCTTGACCAATGATTCTGTCCAGGTAGATGTGGATTTAGGGCAAGACGTCCCTTGGCTTCATTACAATCGTGACAACAAGACTCTCTACGGACAGGTTCCCTCCGATATCAGCCCGGAAAGTTATCATATCAACCTGACAGCCCGGGAGGGTACCGCAGAGGACACTCGCCAGTTCACCATCAAGACAGTGGCAGGAGGGACCACAGACGGGCACAACACGACCAGCTCTACAGAACCTAGTCAACAGGATACAATTCGTGGAGGCCAGGCCGGGATCATTGCTATCGCCGTCGTCGTTCCCTTTGTTTTTATAAGCACCGTCCTACTTCTGTTCTGCTGCTGGCGTCACAAACGTAAGGCGGCCGCAGCAAGCCCCGAGGACGGGCAGCCACCCGAGAAAACACCACCACCACGGCCAGAGCGCTGTGATGTCTCACTTAGTCAACCTTTCGAAGAGACCACTCATGGCGAGCCCCCGAAGATACTCAGAATCCCTTCACCATCATCCGAACCTCCAAAGTTGGAGCTACCTTTATGGAATGAAAGCCCTCTAAACGATAGTGAACAGGTTCCCGAAGCAGCTGACAAGGAAAATACCTTCTCAGATTCCACATTTGACTGGGGGTTCGCTCCCCTGAAAGAGTCTGCGCCAGAAGAGAACAAACCAGTAGAAGATACGCCCGCACAGCCGAAGCGCTTATCGTTCCAGAACAGTCCTCCCTTACACAGACGAACCACCACTAATTCCCGGAGACGAGAGCCACTTCGGCAGATCCAGCCCAGGAGATCCCTAAAGCGGAATTCGACGGCGTCTCGATCACGGAGGTATTCCAAGCGGTCGAGCGGCATTTCGACGGTTGCTTCCGGGCTCCCAATCCGGCTCAGTGGTGCTGGCCATGGAGCCGGTGGATTTGGGCCTCCGGGGCACGGGGTGGTCCGTCTCTCCTGGCAAAATACGCAGGCTTCGTTCCAGAGCGACGAGAGCGACGTGGGAAACCTCGCGCCGCTGTTTCCTCGACCGCCACCTCGGACTAGGGAGAGCGGGGACTTTTCAAGGCGACTGAGCCTTCGCACAGTAGAGCCTGACGCTCTGACAATCTCGGAGACCGACTCGTTGGAGGCATTTGTCCACAGCCGCGCGAAGAGCCGGAACTCTTCGAACCCGCTGTTCGCCGGTCAATTCGGTCGCCGTGCATCGGCAGGCCGGGCTCTAGAACGCGCCCGCAGCATAGTGAGTCGGACAGAGACGTTGGCCAGTTCCAATTATGTCGACGAATCTCGGCTCTCGACCCAGGAGCGTCCGTGGTCAACAGCCATGTCTGCATCCATATACACGGACGACAATCGCCAGTCGGCTTATCTGCATAGCCTGTCAGAAGAATCCGCCGACATGCTCCCTCCCCGCCCTGTGAGCAAATTGCCCAGTCAATCGAGTTTGGCTCAAAATTACTCAGACGCGATCGCACCTCTTCCTCGGTTCTACAGTGAAATGAGTTTGGATGGCAAGAAACCGATGGAAGGACTTGTTTTTGGTAAGGAAAATGATCCGCCCACTGAGCGGCAGATCGGGGAGAGCAGTCGACCTTGGTATCAGACCGGGTTCTACACGCAGGGCGACATGGCTGGTGCCGGACAATCCCTACGGCGAAGCCCCTCTCTTTACTCCCTTCCTCACGACCCCAACTCACGCCGGGTGAGCTCGAACCGAGCGGGAGAGCGCGGCTGGGATGAGCAACCGGGCAGCCAAAGAGAGCCGATGGCAAGCTTGAGAAACGAAATGGGTTTCTTGTAAGTTTGTTTGTTTGTTTTTTTTGGGGGGGAGGGGGAACGAGATAATGCTTGGTCTTTCTGTTCATATTTGATTGGGGTTCCTTCGAAAAGTGTTCGGCGAGCGTGATATCCATGGACTCTGACGGGTTCCTCTGAATTGCTTTCTTTATTTATCCATGGGCCGTTGGACGGTTCCGTGTCTAGTGTCTAGTGTCTAGTGTCTAGTGTCGTGTCCAGTTAATACCTCCATTCTATTGGGCCGATGTTATCGGTCTTGCTTACGGCGCTGTCGGTCAATGCACAACAATGCAACCCTCGTACTCCAAACTCCGTACCTACCTAGTAGATACCTATCGGGCATCGGAGAAGGCCCATGTGTCACCGACGGATCCTTTCGGTTTCAGCGCCTTAGGATACGAGGGTTTGCGAACCCCCTGGCTGCGCAATCGTTAGTTCGTTTAGCGTCATTTGGACCTGAGGCTGAACGAAGCCCATTCTTCTTATCAGTATTGATGAAATAAGCGCCATTTCGTTTATCACCAGCTCAGTCCCGGGGGCTTGGGATTCTTTTTGTCCATCCTTTGCCCTCGGTCTTTTATTATGGCTATTGCTTCCCCTCAACCAGAGCCGCCGTCTGAGACAACCTCTCTCTTAGCTGAGCACGATGAACACCCTGTGCAGAGGAAGAGTGCTACCCGTAGAGCACATCGGGTCTTGCTGTATGCGTGCCTCATAGCGGTCACTCTGGATTTTGGCAACTATCTCTCCGTTGCTCCCCAACTCCAGGCATTCGAGTCGATCATCTGTCAGCGCTTGCATCCTGAGCTCTTTGCTTACACCCCCGGCGGGGGTCTTCCTTTGGTCGCTTCTCCATCTTGTAAGTCTGCTGATGTGCAGGGAGACCTAGCATTGCTCAAAGGCTGGATGAACACATTTGACCAGCTTCCGGGCATCATCCTGGCGCTTCCATATGGTCTCATGGCAGATCGAATTGGTCGCAAGCCAGTCCTGGCTATGAGTCTGCTTGGGATTGTCATGGAGGAGATTGCTATTCGGCTCATCTGTAAGTGGAACTGATACGGCGAGCTGGTGAGAACACTAATTCCAACATTCTAGGCTGGTACCATACCACCATACCGCCACAAGCAATCTGGTTCGCGCCGTTGTTCCAGATCATTGGTGGCGGTTCTCAGATAACCAACTCTGTAGCTTGGACGATCATCGCAGATGTCTTCCCGGTAGAGAAGCGGTATTGCTGCCTAGCCAGTCTTTGTGTCCCTTCCCACTGACCATAGAACCCTATAGTTCAGTTGCATATTTCATTCTGTCGGGGGCTATTCTGCTGTCCGAAATTGTCGCAATTCCACTAAGTGCCTGGATCATGTCCTCGAGCGTTTGGATACCATGGATGCTGGGGTTAGCCTGCGAGATCGGGGGTGCGCTGATTGTTCTCTTGTTGCCAGAGACCAAACCGAAGTCAGCTGAAAATCCCGTGAGTGATGTCGAGTCTGAAACAGCGGACCGCCCTGAGGGCTCATCGGCGTTTGCATGGTCGAGCATTGTACGCTTTGCTCGCTCGCAGATCACCGAGCTGAAAGACTTTGTTTGCGAGCATCCGAGCTCCCTCGTCGTCTTTCTTGCATTTTTCATGTCTAGCTATGGAATCGTAGCTGTTCCTTTCATGCTCCAATATGTCTCCCGGCGCTTTTCGTGGAGCTTGGCAGAGGTACGATTGCCCCATGTGTGAAGTATTTGGGTTCATATGCTGACATGGTTTCAAGGCAAGCCTGCTTATTTCCGTCAAAGGTGTACTTAATTGCTTGGCTTTGGTGTTCATCCTCCCTATGGTTTCAAAGCTTCTCGGGAGGTATTTCACCCCCGTGAAGCGAGACCACAGGATTGTACTCGGCAGCGCATGTATCTTGGTTGCCGGATTTGGCTTCATGTCTCTTGCGTCCCACCCGGCACTATTTGCAGTGGGAGTTGCCTTGATTGCTCTTGGATGGGGATACTACGCTGCCCTGCGCAGCGTCAGCAGTGCACTGGTTGGTCAATCGCACATTGGACTCCTCAATACAACCATGGCGCTCGCCCAGAGTGTTGGGCTTATGGTGTCCGGGCCTCTACTTGCTGGGCTGTTCCGGGCAGGATTGGCCTGGGAAGGGATTTGGATGGGTCTGCCATGGATGTTCGGGGTTGTGCTATACGTGGCAGCTGGCCTGGCAGTTTATTGTCTCCATATCCCAAGCTAGTCGGCGAAGGTCGAGGCGTATCTGCTGTTAACCGCTGTCAGTATCACCTCTAGCCAGATGGGTTGGCAAACGACAGGCTTAGCTAGTCAAGGAGAGAGAACAGGCAGAGGCGTGGCTCCTGTGACTCTAGTCTCTACCAATCCAGAACGGACTTTCTGATCATTGTGTTATAAACCCTGCCCGAATAGCTGGATCCCGGGAGAGTTGATGCCCCCGACGGTTGACAATAGCAGGGGATGGGATCGCTACTCGGCCAGGAAGGAGGGAAGTCTGATGGGGGAAGGCACGACCATGCCTGGCACATGACCTCCAGCCGTCGAGATTCTGAAATAGATAGTAGGTACCTCAAACTCCTCAGGGTTCCGTTTCATCTAATGCCCATGCCGACCTCTTCAAGCTCCTAGGCAGTTACGAAACTAGGCAACCCTGATCCCTTGCGGGAGCTAACCTTAAGTCTTAAAGCAAGGTGTAGGTAGACTTTCTATAGATTTTACGGCTTCTGGACCGATGTAAATAGGCGGTGGTACCTATCTAGGACGTATTCCGGACCGGTTTAGTTTGCATGTATGAACACGTACCCGGATGCATGGGTCTGATCTGTAGCCAAATTCCACACTCCTGGGAATGATATATTTAGTAAAGTATACCCCCGGTACTCCGTGCCTCCCTCTCGCCCGTTCTAGGTCGGATATCCCTAACGTCAATTCGACGACGTGCTGGGTCAGGTGAGGCCCGTAGCACGGACGCCATTGCTGAAAGACAACATGGAGCTAGATACGGGCTCAGCTCCGCCATGGGCTCTTCCGTTGGGAGGCTGCATGTTATCGCCTGTCGAGGAATCAGGGGAGGCAGGGAGGTACATGGCGAGTACTTGGTCAGCCGACGCCAAGGGATTTTCGTCATTGTCGATTCACTGCCGGTTCCAGAGGCACGCGACTGGCACTGCGGGCAGCCTCCGGCTCTTCCCTTTTCAGGCCTACCGCCTGCCCAGACGGACCATTGACCGTACGGTATAGTGTAGGTACCGGGAGAGTACCTTACCTTTGCCGCCTGGCTAACTTACCACCTCCCAGCAGAAGTGGAGGTACACTGGGAGTACATGCTCACTCTGCCTGCGGCTGACGCCCTTGGGGGATTATTATGATGATTGATGCCCATTATTGTGCAGAAAATCTCTGCCCCTTCCTGTGACACCACCCCTCCTAACGTCTGTGTGTTATCATAATAATTTTGGAATTGTCCGTATATTGGCGCCTTTCTTCCCACGTCTCACCCAATAATCCAGAGCTATCGTCATCGTTGAATCGGGTCCCCACTCTCCCCATTGATAGGTGCTACCTACCACCACCAGCCTCTGAGCCAGTGAGCCAGCCTACTTTACTTACCTACTATCTGCTAGTGCTAGTAGTAACCCGTACTCCGGATACTCCAGGCTGGGTTATTGATTCCTCTTGGGTTTTCTGCTGGGCCCAGTCCCGCTCGCCGCCTCCCGAACAGTCATTCTGCCCTTGCCCTCAATCCAACCTAATCTTCCCTTCCACCTGATCTGCTGGCTCTTCCTCTCCCCTCCCCTCCGTCTCCCCCCCTCAAAGATCCTCTGGCCTTAACTTCCTTCCTGCTCCTCCCCCTCCGTGGTGTATGTTTGTAACGGACCTTCTGTCTGCGTGAACAGTTAATTGCGATCCACTAGAAATCATGGGTCAGACCTTGTCCGAGCCCGTCGTCGATAAGGTGAGTGAAAATGAGCACGCCGTTTGCCTGGTCTTTGATCTTCCCCCACACTGCAAACCACATCTTACGCCATTCCAATCTCGCACCATCCGCACTGCCATTCCATTCCATTCCTTGCCCTGCCCTCCCCGCATGGTGTTTCAATTTTTATTTTGTCCAGCGTGAACCACTGTCCCGTCCGCGGGTCTCTCCTGTGTTCATTTTATCACTTCTCTTTGTGTCGGAGGGGCTGCAGCGTGGTGATCTCCCCCCCTGCGGGGTCCCTCCACAGAATGATGAAATTTTTCCTGCACGCGATTTCGGGCGGATGACCTGTCACCATTCCATTGTGTTCCGGACCTCTCGCTCTTTCCTGCAACCTCACTAACCAAATCGGGTGACACCTAGGCTTCCGCTGAGGGTCAAGATGAATGCTGTATATACGGTGTTTCGGCCATGCAGGGCTGGCGAATCAGCATGGAGGATGCTCATGCATCTGTGCTAGACCTACAAGCCAGATTTGCGGACCAGAACGAAAAACCAACCGATCCTGACAAACGACTTGCTTTCTTTGGTGTATATGACGGGCACGGTGGAGACAAAGTAGCTTTATTTGCCGGGGAAAATGTCCACAAAATCGTCGCGAAGCAGGAATCTTTCGCCAAGGGCGATATCGAACAGGCCCTCAAGGATGGCTTCCTCGCTACCGACCGGGCTATTTTGGAAGGTTCGTGAGCGCTATGCTATTATCGGAGTCCGGGCAACCTCTCCATCCGCCCCTCCCCTTTCATTCTCGTCTTGTCCCTCCGTAGTAGCAACGGACTGACCCGACTAGACCCGAAGTATGAAGAGGAAGTGTCTGGCTGCACCGCAGCTGTCAGCGTCATCTCAAAGCACAAGATCTGGGTGGTACGTATTCGGCTTGTGAAGAATAGGCGACATTTGTCCGACATGTTTACTAACTGGCTCTAGGCCAATGCCGGTGATTCTCGCTCCGTCCTCGGTGTCAAGGGCCGCGCAAAGCCTCTCTCGTTTGATCACAAGCCTCAGAATGAAGGTAAATAAGCTCCTGTATATTGGCTCAAACCCAGCCGGGATGGTGCTGACAGCAACAATAGGCGAGAAGGCTCGTATTAGCGCTGCCGGTGGCTTCGTTGACTTTGGCCGTGTCAATGGTAACCTGGCTTTGTCGCGAGCCATTGGAGACTTTGAATTCAAGAAGAGCCCCGAGCTGTCCCCTGAGCAACAAATCGTTACTGCTTATCCCGATGTTACGGTACATGACCTCAGTGATGATGACGAGTTCCTCGTGATTGCCTGTGATGGTAAGTCTCTATGATCGGCGCAGTTTGCTTCAAGGTCACTAATTGGGAGTACAGGTATCTGGGATTGCCAGTCCTCTCAGTCCGTGGTGGAGTTCGTTCGCCGCGGCATTGCCGCAAAGCAGGATCTCTATCGGATCTGTGAGAACATGATGGACAACTGCCTGGCCTCCAACAGCGAAACCGGCGGCGTTGGTTGCGACAACATGACGATGATCATCATCGGACTTCTGAACGGTAGGACCAAGGAGGAGTGGTACAACCAGATAGCTGAGCGCGTGGCGAACGGCGACGGCCCTTGCGCTCCGCCCGAGTACGGCAAGTCTCTCGAGGATCCCACGGCCTCCAATCCCAATCCCTACTGACTGAACGGGGGGTGCAGCTGAGTTCCGCGGCCCCGGTATCCGTAATCAATTTGAGGAGAACCCGGATGACTTTGACATGGAGAACGACCGTGCGCGTGGCTTCAGCGTCCGCTCGGGCCGCATCATCCTCCTGGGGGACGGCACTGAATTGATTCCGGAGCAGAACGATGACGAACTCTTTGACCAGGCTGAGGAAGACCAGGACCTTGCCAATCAGGTGCGCCGTGACTCTCCCGATGCGGCTCGGAATGAACGGGAGGGGACTCCTGGGCCACAATCCAAGGACACCCCCCGGGCGGATGCGGCTGAGATCTCGGAGTCGCCGTCCACCACCGCGGAGGGTTCTGGAACGCCGCAAAAGCCTACGAGTTCGTAGTCATGATGGATCTCTTGCATTTCTCCCTAATATCTCTTTTCTTTTTCCCCTTTTTTATTTTGGTTCTTTGAAAACCATCCTCGTGTGATTCTACGACCGCCGTTTCACTTTCCCTTACATTTCCGCGCTCTTCCTTCTTCCTCGCCCCTTCTGAGGCGCCAGGCTTCCATCCATTCAGCCAGCCAGCCAGCCCATCCATCTATTACCCTCCTGAATCCTTTTGAAAGGCCCGGTGGTTGCAGGGGAGGCGGACTACGTCGCGAGGGTTTGTCTCTAGTCACTCGCGATTTCGGCATTAGTTGCGGGGCAGATGCATGGGATCTGGTCGGAGGGTTTTGTTATGTTTTCCATTTTATGCAGAGCCGCGAGCGGCAGGCCTCACGAGAGTACGTCTGTTTCATGCCATGAACAAGATACCGCACAAAACGCACTGTTGATGAACGATGATATCTCCATGATTGTCCGATTTCTTTGCTTCTCCCGCTTCCATCACCACCGTGACCATCTCGGCCGTACCTGGGGGGAGAACCGACGGCTCTGGGATGGCGTAACCAGCCGGTCATGTCGGAAGAGGACCCGGCGGTGCCTGTTCGAATGCTTCAGCCATGGCGTTTCTGGACGAGTGATGAAAGCGGGCCATGTATGTCGAAGCCTTTCATATCGTATGCATATAGAAACGTTGGCTGTGCCGGTGTAAGAGAGGGATCAACGCGAAGTGTAGAGTGTAGAGTGTATCGTCGAGTTCGGCCGAGCGATCGGATGGGGAGGGACCAGTGGATTGGTTGGGGGATGGGATAGTATAGTCCGTACATACCATACGGTACCCGGGACCCGTAGTGGAACCCCCGACCGTACACCGCAAGGATTCAGTAAGGTCAGTAAGGTACGCGGTACGGCCGCGGTATGAGTCGGCCTCTCTTCATAGTACGGAGAGTTAGTAGTACTGACTGAGTACTGACGGGCAGATTTTGAGCTCGTCGTGAGACTTACCTAGTCGTTCTTTAGTCGCTTCGCTTCTTCGATTGTCTCTCGATCGCCCGCCTGTCAAGGACCCTTTCTCTCCCACGCCTCCCCCTCCTCCCCCTTCTTCTCCTTCTCCTTCTTCTTCTTCCTCTTCCTCCTCCTCCTCCTCCCAGTCCCATGGTTTGTTGAGGGAATTCGCTCCCCTCTTGCCTTGGATCCATTCCCCGGCACCGCCCGTACTGCTCCTCCTCTCCCTCTCCCTCTCCCTGTCCCTCTCCCTCTGCTTTTCTGTCCTCTTGTCTTGTCTCACCTCGCGCCTCCTGATTCAATTCCCACCACTCGCTTCGATCTTTCTTCCGGTTTATCTTTCGCCGTTTAATCCCCCCGACAGCAGTCGAGCTGTGCTCCTCGGTCAGCCACCATGTCCTCTCCGCCGTCTTCAAAACGCAAGCGCAGCGGTTCCCAACATCTTCCCACCAATGTCGCCATTCCCTCGCCTGCAGAGCTCCTGCAGCCCTCCTCCCGCGACGCGTCCGGTGAGGAGGGCGATGAGTCCACCGGCTCTGCCATCCCCCTGCCCAGCAAGCACAAGAAACAGTCGTCCCTAGACGTCACCTCCGGCACAGTCCCGCCCCCCAAACGGGCCCGCAAGGCGTCCGTCAGTGAAACCCTCGTCCCAACATCCAACGGCGACCTGCCCGACGCACCATCGGCCGTCAGCAAGGAGGACCCTGGCGAGCCGTCCGAGACCACCGTCGCCAGCAGTGACATCGAGAGTCGGAGCAAGAGCCGGCCGGGATTGCAGGTGGACACATCAGAGCGGTTGATGCGGCCGCCAGACCGGGGTGGCATTCAAGATCCTGTAGGTTATCGCACTAACCCTCCTCCGACGGGGCGGCCGGTGCGCGTGTATGCAGATGGCGTGTTTGATTTGTTCCATGTAGGGTATGTGTCTTCCGTCAAGCTTGCCGATCTGCTGCTAACAAGGAGTGCTCAGTCACATGCGACAACTGGAGCAGGCCAAGAAAGCGTTCCCCGAGGTGTTTTTGATTGTGGGCGTAACCGGGGACGACGAAACACACAAGCGCAAGGGTCTGACGGTGTTGAGCGGTGCGGAACGTGCCGAGAGTCTTCGCCATTGCAAGTGGGTGGATGAGGTGGTTCCTGACTGTCCTTGGATCGTGACGCCGGAATTCATCGACGAGCATCAGATCGATTATGTGGCGCATGACGACCTGCCCTACGGCGCGGACGAGGGAGACGACATCTATGCCCCGATCAAGGCCCAAGGCAAGTTCTTGGTTACGCAGCGAACGGAGGGAGTGAGCACAACGGGAATCATCACCAGGTGAGTAGTGGTGGCTTTGGGAGACGAACGGCGGCTAACCCGAGGCCTCCAGAATTGTTCGCGACTACGACCGGTATATTTCCCGACAGTTCAAGCGCGGAGCGTCCCGCCAGGAACTGAACGTGTCCTGGATTAAGAAGAACGAGCTGGAGATTAAGCGACATGTGGCGGAGCTCCGGGACAGCATCCGGACCAACTGGACGACGACAGGCCAGGAGCTGGGCCGGGAGCTGCGACAGTTCTGGCAGAACAGCCGGCCCAACAGCCCGCTGTCGAGCGCGCGGAATAGCGTGGATCTAGGCAGCTCGCGCAGCGGGGTCACCAGTCCGGTGCTGGGCAGCAAGGCGCACGTTTCGCGGGTGGAGGCGCTGGGGCGTCCCGAGAGCACGATTGGCAACGGCCGGAACGAGCCCGACTTTGCGACGGGCTACAGCTTGGGGCTGATTGGGGGTGTTCGGGCATGGGTGAGTGCGCCGTGTGTTTTTTTTTTTTTTTGAGAAGGAGGAATTGACTAACCATGGCCCAGATGCGCAGTCGGCACTCTCTGGTGGGCAGCCGGGCGCCGTCCCCGACGAGCGAGGAAGACCACGAATCGGAGGTGGAGCGCAGCACGACGGAGGCGACGCCTCACTCTTAATCTAGGATGATGTACTGGTTGTAAGTTTAGAATCGATCATTCGGTACGAGTAATGGCTGGTTGGACCTCTTGGTTGGGGGGTTGGGGGGGATTTTGATGATGAAATTGATTGCTGGGATGTCTTGGATGGGTAAATTGCATGGGGATTGGGATGCATGCGATGGATTAATGTACAGCTAGATTGTTAGATGCATTCTGATTCGGGACGGGTGTGTGTAGTGTGTAGTGTGTAAGTCTATAACCAACAAGTCTATCTTGATCCACCACGGCAACCCTACATTCACGCCGCCAATATCGCCAACCTCGCCTTTCTCCCCCCATCATCATCCTCATCCTCATCCTCATCCTCCACTCCATCCCTCGCACGACAGACCACCCCCCTCAACCTCCCCCTCAACCCCTCCACATCCCTCACCAACCCCTGGGCCTCCAACACCCGCCTCGCAACCCGATCACATTTGACCATAACCCCAACTCGAACCGCTTCAACCCCCGCAGCTTCAACAACGGCTGCACCCAATTCTCCTCAATCCCAAACGGCACATTATGTCCCCCCGTCACCGTCATCCCCCCATTCCCATTCCCATTCCCACCACCACCACCACCACCACCAGCAAGATTCACCCCCACAAAACTCCCCAAATCCAACCCTAGCTTCAATTCCTCCAACCCTCTACACCGTCTCACCACCTCCCAGACCCCATTCCATAGAGCATCATTATGAGTATGCGTATACACCGAAAACGAATGTTCCTGGCCTGACAGCGGGGTCCAGATCGGCGTGTAGTGAATCGTCAACGAGCGGATATTATCTCTATTCAAAGGGGAGATCTGCCCCGTGAAGGAGAGGAACGTGTATAGATCGTCTGTGTCGAAGTGGAAGTTGCGGTAGAGCAGGGAGGAGGACTCGGTGTACATTGCTCGGCAGACGTGCAGGAGATTTGTTGTTTGGGGGGTAAGGGTATCGGGAAGGGAGGGGTTGGTGTGTGGGTAGAGTTTGGTAGTTGTGGGTTCTGTTGATTCTTTGGGAGTGTTGGGGTTGGAGGTTGGTGATTTGGGAGGGGATATGGATGTTGATGTTGCGTTTGTCGTTCCGGTGGTGGTGGTGGTGGTGGTAGGTGTAGTGCGCCATCTCGCCACCGTCGCTGGACAACATTGACGGTGTTTATCCAACGCACTGGGGTTGGTGCATCGCACGTGGCGGATCTTGTTCTTCACTTGCACGAGGTGGATGGTGGTGTCTTGGTCGAAGACGTGGGCGTAAATCATGAGTCGGATTTCCGGGGGGAGGCGTTGGAAGAAGGTGCTGGTGGGTTGGGAGGTGCTATCTGCTGATGGGATTGGGGTGGGTGCATTGGAGGAATAGGAGGAGGAGAAGGCATCTGGACTGCAGATTTGGCGGGTTTGAATCAATTCGCGGATGGTTTCGGGCCAGCGACGGCCACTGGGGTAGTAGTGGAAGAGGGAGTAGGGGTCGCGGACGAGCCAGGTGTCGAAGTGGCGCATTTTCTCTGTCTCTGTCCGTGTATGTGTATGTGTAGGCAGGGGTGGTGATGATGATGGGTGTTATCTATGAGTGCTTTGGGTGTTGTGATCTATAGATAAATGTCCGGTGTGTAGATCTAATCAGGTAGCAGTGTAGAATAGAAATGAAGGAATATAGGAGACTGTCTATAGAATTGAGATTGAAACAGAGAGAGAGAGAGAGAGAAAGAGAGAGAGACCTAGGCCCAGAGGCCATATATACGGAGGAGAGAAAGAACACAGCACCGCAAGTTATCCCACCCGAATGTTAATATCAAAAATAATAAATAATACCAATTAATATAAGAGATAATCCCAGTAACACTGATCCATATAAAAACGGCTTTTGTCTGGTGCAACCCTATGACGTGGTGGCGGCCAATCACATTTGCCAGGCTGCGAGGGGCCCTTCTTCGAAGGTTGGAACCGCCATGGTGACAGGCTTGGGGACAAGCATAGGATCAGAGTGCTCCGGAGGCTGTATCTAGATACTATGTAGTAGTAGTGGTTGTTGTAGTAGTAGCAGCTGGTAGGTGGTAGTGGTAGTGGTAGTGGGGCACCAGGAGAACACTCCACCGCAGCTACAAAGGATCTTGATCTCATCTTTGGTCCTTTGGATCCGTGGAAGCAGGCTCATAGCGTGCCTCGTCCCTAGGTACCTGAGACTCTGTTATCAGTCTGGAACCGGTTTGAGAGGCTGGAGACTGGACTCTGGAGAGACTCTGGAGAGACCCCGGATCGACGCCTCCACCCCATCCGACAGCTCGAGCCAGTCACAATTGCCGCTGTGCCCCCACCACCACCCACCCACCAATCACCACCAGCTGCTGCCATTGGGGGATGCCATTGGAGTGGAGCTCTCTGTGACCCATGCCGCATCGGGACTGGCGTCATTTACTAGCGCGTACAGGAAGGACGACCGCCTCACTTCAATGCACCATTTGCAACTTCCATTATCCAATCATCCAATCCATCCGTTCATTCACATCATCATTCATATTTCATGCGTTCCAGCCGTCTATATATATGCCATGCTATGCAATGCAAGCTTCCCCCCCCCCAGACAGACATGTGGCATCGCTCGACCGAGCTCCCCGCAGTCGGTCCATGCGTCCTGACGCCGTCGTGCCTCCTCCACGACGAGGCATGCTCATCAAATCCCTCAGATCGTCGTTGTGCGTTGCCTCATACGCTGATTCGTTGCCTTTCCCCGCCTTCCTCCAAGCCTTCGTCTGCAGCTGCAGTCCGGATGCCCTCCGCCCCCTCATTCTCCTGCTTCCCTTCGCTGGCGGCCCCCTTCGCGCCCTCGCGCGCTGTGGCCACATACATGGCGCTCACCAGGATCAGCACCGAGCCCGCCCAGCTCACCGCTGACAGCGAGCTACCCCAGACCGCACGGTCGTAAAACACCGCAAACAGCATCTGCGTGTACAACATAAAGGTGGCCCGCGACCCGGACGATGACGGCTTGGCTGGCTCCCCATCGCGCGACCCATAGTTCCGCTGGTCCCACTCCGCTGGGCCCTTTTGCTTCCGCGGCGGCGGTGCATACGACAGGCCTGCGGTGAGCAGGAACTGCAGCAAGAAGCCACTCACACCCAGGCCCAGGAGCAGCGTCCATTCCAGCATCGTGCCCGGGAGCTCCATTGGGATCGAGGGCACGAGCAGCATCGCCAGGGTGGCCACGACCGTCGTAAATGACGAGAAGTACGTGACCGAGACGAGCGGATGGCAGCGCTGTCCGATCATCCGGATCGTCGTGTAGGCGCACGAGGCGCCCAGCACCCCAACCAGGGCGACCACGATGGCCAGCACGTGGTGGTAGCTGTCGGTGGCGCCGGGCTTGTCACCTTGATCCGACTCGGGGTCGGCTCCCGCTCTCATGAACGGGAATGGGCGGGCGATGAGGATAACGCCCGCCAGAGAGACCAGGCCGGCCAGCTGCTGCTTGCGCGTGAAAGTCTCATTGGGGATCAACAGCGAGCAAGCATAGCAGCTGAGGATGGGCGCCAGGAAGGTCACCACGGTAGCCTCGGACAGAGGCAAATACTGAACGGAGTAGTAGAGTCCGTAGACACCGAAGAAGCCACCGCTGGCGCGCAGCATCAGGAGGGTGAAGACATCTCGCGTTCCGAACGGATGGGGAACTCGCGCATACCACATATAGAGGTAACTAGCGACGACAGTGATGGACATGCGAGCGAAGAGGATCTATACTAATCAGCCAGGCCCTACTATATCCCTCCAATCATCCTGCTCCTGTCCTTGAGCAGACACCAGAGACAAACGCACCTGGAACGGATTATACCCCTTGCCATCCCTCCCCTTAATCTCCAAAAATTGGGTCATGACATTCATCGACGCGCCAAAGAACATGGCACACATGACCAGAATCATCCCCTTCCCTTGTAACCAGACATCCTGAGCCGTCGTCCACCAAGATTGTTTAGGACTCATGGCAGCAGCACCAGCACCAGCACCAGCACCAGCAACAGGTTGCAAATTTGCAAGTAACGGAGTGTACTCATCCTGGCCGTCTTCCTGCGCCAGTCGCCTCTCTCCCGAGTTTAAACCCTGAGCATGAGCCTGTGCAGACGATTGGGGGACCGTGACGCAAGCGGCGTCTTGTGAATTCGAGGAAGCCATAGTTAAAGTACTTTAATTTAAGTATTGTTCTTTTTTGTTTTCAATCAATCATTCATCAATCATCAAACTCGTCAAGGAGGCACTCAACCCCACTCGATTGTGGATTGGAGTTACTTTCCAACAATCATTCATAAGGCTTACTTATTTATATTTTCTCCCTCGGAAAAAGAAAGGAATGCAAAAAATGGAGCCGCGATCAGCCGCCTGGTTTCTGACTAATCGGTTCCTAGTACGTACCTTGTGACCCCTTCAGCTCAGCGCTGGAAATATATCCGGGGTTTTAGGTATCGAAGTCAATGGAGTTGATTGGTTTGAGGGGTAGCTTTTTGCTTTTTTTTTTTCTTTTCTTTTCATGTAGGTGTTTGCCATGCTTGGTGGTGGTGGTGGTGGTTCCTTGGGAACATATACATGGTACGATGCATGTATTAGTATCACAGGGAGAGATCGCATGATGAACCTACACAGTGGTTAGTGGGAAGGATTACATATTTGAGCGGGAATTCCGCTAGAGGGGAAATACAGGATCTACTATCTATCTATCGAGTACTATCTAGTATTTGTTAAAATTTGGGCAGTTGGTTAGGATCTGCAGGTAAGCACTCAGCGTGGTATGTGGAGAATATGTATGCATGTGCTACCTACCCGAGCTGGGGATACAGCCAACCATCGAATATTATACTTGTAGTATGTAGGAGTACTCGGTAGACTACATGAAGGTAAATGTATCACCACCCTTCTCGCGTAACATATTGCCCACGCGCTTGCTCCCCACAATCCGCTCCAGCTTCAAGGCATCCCACTTGGAGAACAAGGCGCGCACGCCTCCCTCGGCCGCCTCGACCACCCCCGCTGGATCCAGTCCCAGGAACCCGACCAGCTCGCCATAGAACGTCGGGTTCTCCGGCACGCCGTACATGATGATGCGCTTTACCCCCCGGATCTGGTACCGCCGGAAGTGGTGCAGTCGCTCCGTGTACAGCAGCACTGACTGCCGCCCGTTCATGAAATGCGACCGCACTCGCGACGTCTCCCGCCCGTCAGTGTACTCCGAGATAGCTCCGAATGACACGTTGGTCGTCTGCGCCGATGTGGCAAGGTAGTTGCGCACCCGCACAAAGTCCAGGTACGACGGGATGAAGATCAGTGTGCCGCCTGCGCTGGACTTGCCGTGACCTGATGCAATGTCACGTACCAGCGACGAGAGTACTGTCGTGGTGAAGTGTTTGAACCGGGCATCGGGGTCTTTCGCCGGCGAGAGACAATCGAAGCGGGAAAACGTCTGCTTGACCGAGACCGGCAGCGGCACGTCGGCGATCGCCCCCGCGTGCGTCGGCGTCGCCTTGACTTTGCCCGAGGTGTTGTGCATCTGCGTCGAGAACACCGAGTTGATCTCGGGGGTGACAAACGACGCCAGCATGATCAGCTGCCGCACATACTGCGCGTTGTTGTCCAGGTACCACGTCCGCACGCGGCTGAAGTCACACCCGTGCGCCTCCCGGGGTTGCAGATTGAGGTGCTTAAGGATGTAGTCAATGTGGTCCCAGTTCTGCATGAGTAGCGCATCTGCGTGGTCGACAATCACCACCTCGATGGATGACAGGAAATCGTGGTCCCGTTTCTTCGCACTGCGAGGGGTTAGAGCGTGGTTTTGGATGACGGGTGGTGGACTTACTCTGCCTGGTCCATGATGGTGCGCAGGCCCAGGGGACTAGCCAGGATCATGTCGGAGGTGTAGAATTGCGCAAAGTACTTGACAGTCTTGCGGGTGAATTTGACGCCCAGGCGGAACATGTCGTCGTCGTTGCCACCGAACAGGTCGCGGAAATCGTCCGGCTTGCTCTCCCATGACTTGTCGTCGGCAGAAGAGAAGGTGTCGAGGAGACGCTTCTTGTTCTCCTGCTGCTCGGGCTGGAAGAACCGCGTGATGGACTCGACGGCCCGCACGCAGGCCTGCTTAGTCGGCAGCAGATAGAGCACCTTGGGTCGAGTAAAGCCCTGATCCCGCACATCGAGGTCGGCGTCTTGTTCCTTGGCCAAGCGGGCGTTGTTCTTCAGCACGCGATCGCGAGTCTTAAGCACGTGGTTGGTAGCGTGGAGAGCCAGAAGGTCGCGCATCTGGGCCGAGTTGGATGCAGTCCGGGCTCCATACAGGACGTCCTGGTAGCCGAAGATGTAGGGGGCGAGATGCTGGGCCTGTCCGCTGATTTCCGGGATGCTATTCGTTGCAGGCTCTTTCAGTTTCCGCTTGAGCTGTATCATATCTCCATCAGTCCCCATTGCGATAGATAGGTATCATCACCCTCACCTTGACGCTTGAGACATGCTTCATTGGAGGTAGCCAGGACGGTTCATCCCCAGTGTCGGGAACAGTGCGTACAAGCCGCAGCCCATCGGGGAGCTCTTTCTTGATATTCTTCCACTTGTTCTCCCCAATAGCCTTGATCTTCTGAGCGAGCTCGTCTTCTTTCGGGATCGTAAAGTGCGTGTCAAAGGGATCATTGTCTGATGAGTGTTAGCAGAGCCAAACAACAAGCCGGATCAACGGTCTTACCATCTTCATCATCGCTATCCCGTGCTTCAGCCTCTTCCTCTTGGTTCCCATTGTCCTCTTCATCCGAAGGCTCTTGTTGCTGTAGATCGTCCCCGCCGACCGCTTCCTCGTCCTCCGCCACAGGGTCCTCGCGAGCCACCTCAATGGTTTCGGGTTTCCCATGATCGACCTTTCTCTTCTTTCGGGCCGGGCCCTTGGAGTCGGTGGAGGTGTTCAGGAGTTGTAGCAGCTCGTTATACGGACGCCCCGCCTTCTGGTCGTCCTCTTCGTCGCTGGACGAACCGACGTCCATCGGTTCCTCCTCGGCAAACCCATCCTCCATACGCTCATCCACCGAGCTACCTTCACCCTCGGAGGAATCTGCCGACCTAAAGAGTTGGTCAGCTTGCATGTAAAGCCCGGCGCGGGAGGAGTACTGCTCACTCTATCTCGTCGACTCGAGACGCTTGAAAGCCGCCACGGCGGCGAACGGGGCCGCCTCTGGAGCCTCTTCCCCGACCTCCTCGGCCTCTGCCTCCTCTGCCTCTTGGAGGAGCCATTGATAGAGATAATAAAAGCAAATCGCAGCTGTGGTGCCGACCGTTCGAGGCAACTGGGCGGATTATTTTTTCGCGGCGTTGGGGAGCGGCTTATCTTATCTTAGCGCGAAATTCGCTTTGCGCACACACAATTTGAGCCTCGCAGCAGAACCTCCGCCGCAGCAGAGGCGGAAGATTTAATTAGAAGACCGACCCCAGAGAGCCACTCTCCCCCACGGCCAGGACGCGATCAACCCGAAGAGACCGTTCGACCTACTTCCCATCATGGCTGACACTGATTCCTTCCTTCACCTCGCTCGCCCCTTGGGCCCCGTGGCAGTGGGGACTGCACCGACTACCGCCCCTCTGAACGTTGTCATCCAACCCCAGGTACGTGTTGCATGGCTGGTCCTCATGACTCTACAAGCACGATCACGTTGCTGACCCATCTGGCTAGGCCCTCTTCTCGGTCCTGGACCATTCCCTCCGTCGCAACGCCGACCAGGAGCGTGTCATCGGTACTCTGTTGGGAACCAGATCCGAGGATGGAACCGAGGTGGAAATCCGCAGCACCTTCGCTGTCGGACACACGGAGACGACAGACCAGGTCGAGGTGGACATGGAATACCAGAAGCAGATGCTGGCTCTGCACCTGAAGGCCAACCCCAGGGAGGTGCTCGTCGGTTGGTACGCCACGTCGTCCGAGCTGAACACCTTTTCCGCCTTGATCCAGAACTTCTACAGCGGCCAGGGTGATGGCACATGGCCTCACCCTGCCGTCCACTTGACCGTGTCCACCGAGGCTGGCAAGGACATCGAGACCCGCGCCTACATTTCCGCCCCCGTCGGTGTGACCGCCGAGAGAGCCGCGGACAGCGCCGCATTCATCCCCGTTCCCTACGAGATCCGTTACGGCGAGGCCGAGAAGAGCGGTCTGGAGGCTATTGCTTCGGCCCGTGATGCTGAGGAGCGTGCCGCCAACATCTTCACCGACATCGAGGCTCTGGAGCGTGCGATCGAGGATGTGCTGGGCATGATTGACCGGGTTTCCCGCTATGTCGAGTCGGTCATTGACGAGGAGGCGCCTGCTTCGACGGCCATGGGCCAGTTCCTGCTCAACACCCTGGCCCTGGCGCCCAAGGTGGAGCCTGCTGATATTGAGCGTGACTTGTATGTGCCCTCTGCCCCGAACATTTCTGCGAACCCCACTAACCCATGCACAGCAACAACCACATCCAGGACGTTCTGGTCGTGTCCTACCTGGCCAACACCATCCGTACACAGATGGAGCTGTCCAACCGCCTAGCAACCGCCCAGCTGACTCTGGGAGGCGAGTCCGGCAACGCCGAGTCGGGAGGTCAGCGCGGCGGCCAGCGCGGCGGCAAAGGAGGCCGGGGCGGGCAACAGCGGACCCAAGAACGCAGTGGAGAGGAGGCTCGCGCGTAAGAGTGATATAGGGTTATTATAACGATACCTTTCCATTCTTCTTTAACATTTATTCATTGTGCAAATTCCTTTCTTTCATACTTCCCCCCCTTCTCTGTTTATTTGCAACAATCACCGTCCCCGCCATCTTACCTCTTGGAAATCTATCCAAAGCCCCGTCCCGTTGTCAGCCATGGTCATTTGGAGATATCCCTACCTACGATTCGGTCTGGTGTGGCATGGCAGGGCATAATAGCCATCTGCAAAAAGGAGCAAAAAGAAAAAAAACTGGGTGAAGGGAGAGATAAATCGAAAAACGAACAATCCGGTATGGAGTGGAATGGAAAAGAAGGAAAGAAAAGAAGCACGGCGTATGGGAGTCCATCTGGCTTTGTTCAGAGTGCTTGGAAATGGAAAATGGGAAAAGAGAAGAGATGATGACCTATGATTCTGTTGTCGTTGTTGTTGATGATGATGCTAGCAACTTTATCTACCTCTGTTGAGGGTTGAATCTGCTCTTGCCCCTCAGTTGATGATGTAACGTAGATTGGGAGCCCGAGTAATCATGTGTATGCAGATGGATGCGTTGGTTGAAGCCACTACAGTCTAGTTGAGGAGTTGGAGCATTCTTATCTCCTGCAGCTTAACCCTTTTGAGCAGGATGGATTCCTCGATAAGCTAAAAAGCATTAAACTGTCTATCTGTTTCGATAAACGCCCCCGATGCCGACCAGATAGTGGATATAATATATATTAGATGAAAGAAACCCTATCCCCAGTCCCCCAACGCCAGTTAAATGTAGATGAAAACGAAAGAACCAGCCACAAAGCACAAAGCATATGGCTCATCCCACGACCTTTCTCTTCTTCGGCATCGCATCCTCCGTGACATCCGAATCTCTTCTGGCGTTTTTCTTTCCTTTTCCCTTGCTCTTCTTTCCATCGACACTTTCACCAAGTTCCTCGAGGCCCTTCTTGCCGGCATCTTTCAAATTTCCAACCTGGTCGTCATTCTGATCGAACGCCTTTCGAGCTTCTTTCAACTCGCGCTCCATGCGCAACAATTCCTGAACACGACCCAGCTTGTTCGGGTCCCGACGAAGCGCGAAGCGGAAATCATCGACCTTGATCTTCTGTCGGCGGGAGTAACTCGCGTACTGCGCCGCGCCATGACACATTTCAAGGACAAAATCGGTGACGATTTCATCGAGGACGCGAACAGTTTCGGGGAGAGGTTCAGGGGAGAAAGAAGGGTGAGGGCTGGGGTCACCATAGGCAAGGAGTAGGAGACGGACTAACACAGCATCGTGCATGTTAGCAAACACAATACAGCCATATGGACTAGAAAAATTGCGTAGACGATCATGGAAATACATACGTTCAGATGCAAAGTTCATCTGGCCCTTGTGCCGGGCGGCACGGGCTCGAGGTTCAGCCATCCTCTTGGGCTTTTGGGAAGAGGCGTTCTCTTGGTCTGCGGCGACGGGTTCCGGAGTGAAGGCGGGACGATATCCGGCTCGGATTAGCGCTGTTTCTTGAGGGTTGAATGGCCAAGGAGGAGCGAGCTGACTCGAAACATGGCCAGTGCTAGGTTGACGGGGAGGGCCGGATGGAGCCCTGGACGTATGCTGCAACGGCAGAGGATAGGCAACCGACGGTTTTCGTGCTGAAGGAGCTGCGGCGGGATGACGGCCGGAGGTCACGGTGGGTAGGCGGTGAATGGGGATGCCGGATGACATCCTGGCAGAATGGCTGGTCTCTTGTTGCGATCTTGTTCAGTGCCACTCAAAAGTGCAGTGCTGGATTGTCCTGGTGTGCGAGCAAACAGAGCAAGAGAGGCCGTCAGCGACCGGAATCTACCAAGATGGTCAGTGAAAGGCTTCTGCCCACCTCCAAGCTGCTGGCCTGATATCATTAACCAGTGAGATATGCAGTCTGCCTTGTTCAATTTCCAGTCACTTCTCCTTGTGTTCCTGCTCATCATCTGCACAAGCACCTATGCACATTCGATGATGCCAGGAATCATGGACCGCAACCAGAGCGGGTAAGTGTTCTGGCGTTCAACTCTCATCGCCTAATTGACTTTCGATTGACCGGATCTGTAGCTTCTTTGGCATCTTCTGGAAGTGCGCTCGAATCGGCGAACGACTGAGTCCATATGTCAGTATATGCTGCGTGGTGATGGCCGTGAGTACCCCGATCATCTTGCAGGAAATAATGAGGTTATATCTTGGATACTGACGGCGATGATACTGCCAGGTCTCGATCTTCTTCGGCGGCTGATGGACTCGCCTTATCTTCTTACGGTCTCAGAATAGCATGGTCATTGTACCAGGCGGTGGCGTTACTGAAGCTTCTCTTTCCGCGTCTGTTTTTGTTGCAGGATCCCTCATGGTCATTGATCTGTATATCGTACACAAAGTCCCACACTATCCGGACACCAATGCTCGATAGGATTTTATCCGAAACCACCGTATTTACATGCCAGCGCTAGAGATGCAAGAAAAGATAAATAACACGGAAAACAGACGGAAGGGTATCTCATGCGTTGGCTTTCAGACGCTGCAGGCCTCGGTCGAGGAGCTGCTCATCTTCCAACTCATCTAGCTGTACAAGGGTAGGAGTGGGGATCCCATCTTCCACCTCATCCAGCTCCCGAAAAGCAGGGGCGAGCTGCTCATCGTCTGTCTCGTCCAGCTCCAGAGGGGTAGGAGCGGGCCGCCGAAAGCCCTCAGGTCTCAAGTGCGCGGATTTCAAGTCTAATTGTTCCATCGCAGCCCAGAGTTGTTCCGGCTCTCGAAGGTAGCTCAGACTCTTCATCGTATAAGCATCGGCGATGAAACCTTGAGCTTCCAGTTCCTTGATGGACTGCGCGACTCCCTGTGCGTCTTGTCGGGCCGCCAACCCCGCGATGATGACATTCCACGTACCCATGTCATACTTAATTCCGTGACTAGCCATCATGCCTTTCACCCTCTCACCCGCGAGTGGCTGTTTGTTCCAGATAAAGGCACTCAACAACAGCGTCCACGTCCGGACCGTTGGCCGGGTTTGGGTGATAGTTGCCTCGGGGCTGCCAGTATCGCCGCCACCCTCATTTGCGGAGCGGAGCATGTCTTCCATGACGCGACAAGCAGCTCGGAGCCCGTGAGGGTTCTTCCGATACGCAAGCATGAACTCGTTGTAGGTATGATCGGTTGCAGCGAGAGGGGCGATATCTTTATGGCCTTGGCTCACAAGTTCCCGGAACTTGAAATAAAGGCGGTCGACATTGGCCACCTGGATTTGGCATCGGAGCCAGGTCGCAATCATGAGATACAGGGCAATGGTAGAGGGAGGTGTCTTCTCGCCGCTTGTTGGAGGATTGTAATCGCGAGGTACTATCGAGAGATCCTGCAACGGCGTAATGTCATGCACTTCATGATATATTTTCAACAGAGAGTAGAAGATCTCGCGGCGGCTTGCCGTGGCATCAAAATTCTTCACGTTGAAAACAAAATGGGAATGGAAAAGCTTGCTCGCTATGTAAGGGTTCTTCTTGAGCTCCGGCCGTGCTTCGAGCTCCTCCATCAAGTGCGCAATCCGCTCTCGGTCTAGACGAGCGACTGCATCGTGTAGTAAAGACAAATAACTGTAGGAGTCGAGCTCGAAGCTTTCAGCCTTCATAAAGCGCAGCACGTCAAGACCTAACTGAGGATCCCCTGTCTTAAGAGCGTTGGACAGAACCACGTTCATCATGTCTCGATCTGGTTCGATCCCCATACTGATGAGCTTGGGGAGAATGCGAAAATTGCGCCCATCCGGATGGTCGACAACTGAGTCAAGTGTTAAGAACTTCGCGCAATGCCGGGCAACCATCAGATTCATGGGGGGTATATCCATTCTTGCAAACATGTACCTTGCGAGTTTCAGGGCCCAGAATGCGTTGTTAACGTCCCCGAATTCCATAAAGCGGTTCATAAAAGCAAGAAAAGTCTCGCCCTTCAACCTGTGTTTGCGCTTGGACACGTATGTCCAGGCGACGTAGACATGCTTGCGGTCTGCCATCCTTATGTAGAGACGCACACCTTTTTGCGGTACAAAAGCGACAGGCCAGCGGCTGGGATCCAAGCAAAACCTTATAACAGACCGAAAATCGTGGGGACCACTTCTCCATTGCTCCACCTCAGCACGATGCAGGTCTTCGAGATATATCAGGCAGTCCGCGACCATTGTAAAGGGCGGTCTGGTGTGGAAACTCCGACAAGTGGCAAAGAGGAAATCCAAAGTTAGCGCGGGAGAGTTCCGCAATAGCCACAGCGACAGTGGTGCCCAGTGGACTTCCTTTTGCACCTCGTTTAGAGAATTCCACTCTTCACAGAACTTTTCCAGGCCACCCTGTTTTAGGGTTTCAAGTAGGTGCGTATCGGTTTCGTCCAACGGAAAGTCGACAAATTCTTCCTCCACTTCTCTCCCATCCCATCTAGCCTGGTACAGCTCTCTGTTGGCCAATTTCCACTGTCGAATCTCCAATCCATTGTACAGATATGCTTTTGACCTTACAGCCAGATCATGGTTTTTCACTTCCTGGCCAAACCACAAGACCCGTGAGGGGTTGTCAAAAGTGAAGGTGTCTCGAATACGTCGCTCAAGTGTAATGGGCAAACCACGCGGATGGGCGTAATTCGCCCTCACCCCGGAAGACGGAGTATCATTGTTGAAGGCCGCTGATGACGTTAGTTTGCGAGCTCCAGTACATGGCGACACCAGCGAAAAGACCCCCCGCCTCATTGATATCTGACTGTGAAGCAAACCATTTCCTGCAGATCGGTCAATGGTTAAACCATGAACGGATGTGATATTGGAGGGATGTTGCCGTCTGTTTTCCGGGATATTCGTATAGCGGACGTTAAGCTGTTTCAGATCTCCCTGAGCAGCGTAAAGATCCTCCGACGGCGACGTATTCGAACGCGGTGCATTGTCGCGAAAGAGTGCAATGTCCTGAGCTCCTCTCCGTCGCCCGAGGCGGAGCCTGTGCTGCGGGACACCGGATGGCAATCCAACGCAGACGCGGGAACGCGAGAGTTTAGGTGGACAAACTAACATTCAGAACCAGGTTGTGTTCATTTCATAGCTTGGCAGGACTAGAAGGTTGCCAGAACAACTATCAGCGCGCGGGTTTGGGCCCGGGAAAGGAGGGAAGGAAGGTTGTTGAAGCCAATCTTTCTTTCTGCCGCCGGATTTTCCTCCGGCGCCGGTGTGGCTGGTGGGACCTGGCAGTGTGGCGCATCACCGCCTACTACGGAGTACTTCCTGTGTATCATCCACTGAGAGATTTCATTATTACTCTTGCACTTTACCCCTGTGGTTTCGGATTCTGGCGACCCTGAAACTATCTTTCCAAGACTCCCCGGCCTTTTTTGAGGGAAGACCCAACGATTATCCCCTGAGTCCAAGCCTCGTTCGGCACGAAGCTGGGAAAATCCTCTCCCCGCTCGATTTTTATACTCGATCTTCTTCCCCGCCGTCATGTCGTCCAATCATGCCTCGCTCGATGCGGCGGCGACAGAGCGCAAAGCTCGTCTCGCAAAGCTTGCTGCGTTGAAACGGAAACAGCCCGAGCCAGAGCCGGAGTCATCGACGGAAGCTCCTACCGCCGAGGACGAAAGAGAAGATGCTGCTTCCGATGTAACAAAGCAATACCTATCTGGGAGGAATTATGATGCAGAGACTCGGGGCCCGAAGCTGGGCTTCGACATGGCCCCCATAGATGGGCAAGTCACCGTGGAAACGCAGGCTGCCGAAATCGCAAAGGCCACCGCAGAGCAAGCCAAGAAGGACGAGGAGGGGGATCAGCCGATCGACCTTTTCAAGCTGCAGCCGAAAAAGCCGAATTGGGACTTGAAGCGGGACCTGGATGAGAAGATGAACATCCTCAATGTGAGGACACAGAATGCGGTTGCGAAGCTCGTTCGTCAGCGGATAGAGGATGCGCAGCGCGCAGCTCAAGCCAGGGGGCCGGGACCAAATGGAGATCAACCGGGAGAGGAAGTGGGCATTGAGGGTGACATGTTGGTTCAGGGCATCCACGTCCGCGAGAGGGAAGAAGAGGCGGCAAGAAAAGAACTGGAGGACGAGGAGACGGCATGATTTTGATACCCTAGAAAAAGATGGATAGTAGCGGTTGCGATTCGGTCTCATCTCTTTGCATCTTGCTTTTCAGGCGCTCACAGTCGAGGATTTGGGACAGTGTCGCAAGGCGTTGAGGATATTTGCATACGGATTTGGAAAATTACTTTCAATGCATTAGCCCGCCGTATGGTCTTACTATAGTACAGACCCCCGTTGATTAAACCTCGGGGAATCAACCTGCGTTGATGAGCCTCGAAAGAGGAAAACGCCTAACTCCCACACATCCCTGCCCAGTACTTTTTCTATTCAAAACACCAAGCCGAAGACACCTAATCGCCCAGATTCATGGCCTGCGTCAACGCAAGGCGCTTGCTATAAGGACTGAGACTCCGTTCCCGTCGCGGACGTCCCTGGCCGCTTCTATCACCGCCTGAATTGCTGGCATGGCTCTGCGAGGGACCCGAACGATTTGTATGATCCTTTGGGTCCGGATAGTTACTCTCAAGCAGCCTCTCCGGAGTCACCGACCGTCTCGTCCGTGTGATTCGATTTTGGTCAACGCTTCGACTTCGAGACCGATCCCGCCGTTCACGATCCCGCGACATGTGTCGGGGCCGACCTCGTTCCTCGGGACTGGATTCTCGACGCCTCCGCCGGGTGTTTCTGTCATCCTGCCACTCAGGCGACCGAGACCGGGGCCCTCTTTCTCCCGACGAATAAGAAACCGCCGAATTGTGGGAAGAGGCATCGCTATAGCGTCTCTTTCTCTGTCCGGAAGGGTGCGAGGAGACGGATCTCGTTCGATCATCGCTACTTCTTGTACCATAGTCTCCACGGCGAGGAGGGGATCGTGAGTGTGACCGACTGGTTGATATTGTCGCTACAGAGCTGGTGGAACTGGAGGATGCTGACCGAGCTCGTTTGGCCATCTGCGTACGGTTGTCTAGAGGGTCCGCCTCGTCGAGGTCTCTTTTGCGACCGCGTTCTTCCTCGCGCTTGGCGAGAATTTCGGTGGCTAGTCCTTTCCTGAGGGTGTCTTTAGCTAAATATCTTATCGACCTACAGATAAACAACGTACGTGCGCGAAGAGTCACTGGGGACGTCGGCCGAGAGTTGCGGCCGCAGCTTCGGGTTCTGCAACTGCTGCGTGCGCGAGGGACGAGACATGTACGGCCGCTCTTGAGCGGTGACGGTACATTCATAACTATAGTGTCGTGCTAGAACCGTCAGCGTGCATTGGGGGGGAAAGAGATCGAAATGGCAGGGACGTATCTCGTTTCAAGCATTTTTGACACAAGGTGCTGGGGGTTGCCTTGGTAGGGCCTCTGAGCCCGGGAGCATTTCGATAGCGATTCATGGAGCTGAAGACAATAGCTACCTGTCTGCAGAGCGAGAGCAAGAGAGCAGGATGCCCGCAGCCAGGATTTGCTAGATCTTTTGTTCTTTTGGCCTGGAGATGCCAACAGCCCAAACCCAAGCTCTTTCCCCCGCGGCTGTCGCAGGCAGTGTGTGGGCCGGACAGGCCTGGGCGAGCCGCGCGGCTGAGAGGCTAAACAGGTTAAGCGCGGGCGGCAGCCCACGAAGGAGGAGCAGACAAGCGAAACCCGCCCGATCGACTCAAGCGTTGCTCGTTCCTTCTCAGCCCAAAAGATCCAAAAAGCCGGTCCAGCATCGTCGGCTTTGCCTTACCCACTTACTCTCCGGCCTTAGTGGAAAGTCGAAGGCGCGCTTTCGTCACGACTCCCTCTTCAGCTTGGCTTTGGTTCGTGTCCCGATCACTCTTCAGGAGGAAGCCTCATTTCCCCCTCTTGAATCTTTTTTTCTAAACAAAAGAAAGACAAGAGTTCCATCCCCCTCCCTCCCCCCCCCCCGAACAAGCCATGAGCCAATCGTTCTGACCATCGTGTAAGAGCAGTCACCTCCCTTCCTCCCCCCCTTCCTCTGTCTCTGCGTGCCTGCATCGTCCCTGGGTCTGGCGGCTTCTCAGCCTGTCACCTCCAACCCCCCGCTTCTTCCACTGCACGCCTTGTTGGTGGCATTCCGACCGGATCTAACGTCGAAGCAGCTTTCCTTATGGCGAACTACGTTTTCCAGAGATGTACCGTCTTTCTTTTTGGGCTTGTGTGAAGTGGGATCTTTGAGTGGCTTTTGATCGATTCGAATCTCGGTTTCGTCCCCGTCAACATCTGAACGGTTGGACTACCGTCTCTCTCGTCGGGTTTTTCCCTTATCCAATCCGTCCGTATCCGATCGTTTTTCATACCCGCGGAAGGACCGCTAGAAGAGACCTCGACCTTCTGCTCAGCGAGTCAGGGAATAATGGCATCCAACAGTTCCACCAGAGACGACCATCGTCTTTCCTTTGCAAAGGTAGGTGTCGCGACGCGAATCGCCCGTCGAAGGGTTGTTCCTGCTGACCCGTTGGATCAGATTGCGGCCATGCCTCCACCATCAATCCCGGAAGCTCCCGTCTTACCTGACGAGGTGCACGGCTCACAGTCGGTCGACGGCCTCTCATGTTCCGAACAGCATGGCTCGGAACACGTCCCCTCCGACCAGGGAGCCTCGAGTAACGTCCGAGACGAGGCTGCCACTGTGGATCGAAACGTCGACTGTCTATCCCAGGCCGTGCATAACGTCCACATCGAAGAAAAAAAGTATCATGGCAGCCCTGTGTTCTCCGGTGAAGCCCCAGACAGCGGTTCTCTGAAACGGGAGACCTCATTTGAGGATGACCGTACCCACCTTTCGAACTCTTCGACCAAGCCCACGAGCTTCGATTCTAAGAGCATGGCATCGGTGACTACATTCGCAATGGACGAGAAAGATTCACTGCGTCCCGATGATAGTGCTAGCGTCCAAGCTGTGGATGAGGAGGAGTCCCTATCCGGGCCTGCCTCCGGTGCCCCGAACTCGTTGACAGGCTCAGAGTCGGGTGCCCGTGGTTTTCGGGACCTACAAAGACCGCGAGGAATACTGCAGCCTCCGGGCCCGATCTTTAATGATGGTATCCAGCGCACAAACGGTGCCGTTATTCCGGACACTGTCGCAAACAATTACGCCGTCCCGAATGCTGATGCTTTCCTAAATGGACGGCCTATCCATGGGTTCCCATCAGAGCCGGACGAGAAACTTCTTGAGGCTATGAAATCTCCCAAGGACCGTCTTCTGATACTTCAACTAGAGGAGAAAGTCCGACACTTTATACAAACTTCCAAGTGAGTCGGCACGGCGCATTACACACCCGCCCGTATTCAATTTTCTGATATTTTACTAGGGAGCATTCTTTGGAGCTGCCACCTTCAAACGCTTTTGGACGGCTCCTCGCGCATAAGCTGGGCGATTACTATCATTTGACCCACTTTGTTGACAACAACGTCACGTCTGTCAGACTTCACCGGACCCCGTTCTGTCGGCTGTAAGTCCACCATTGCCTTTGTCATATCTGCATGCGAAGGTCGGATCAACTGTTTGCTGATCTTGATAGGCCCACACCACTCTCGGTTCTGCACGCTGCGAGCAGCAGTACCCCGCCTCCAGCCATGCCTGCCATGAAAATCATGCGTCGTACTGATAGCGAACGACCCTCCACAGAAGGAAGCATTGCGGCAAGTTCCTCCGCTCCATCGAAGAATGGTTCAGAGGCCGGCGACAGTGGTGATGGGGAGCGCGGCGGTTCCTCCGCCGGCGCTACCCCGGCCAAAGACAGGCTGGCTTTGACCCGGGAGGAGCGAGAAGCCAAGTATCAGGAAGCTAGGGAGCGGATCTTCCGGGATTTTGCGGAGCCGAAGCCTTCTGAGAATGCGAATGGCGAGATCGGTGCCAATATGTCACGCTCGAGTTCGGCGAGCGGACGCAGAAAGGGACACAGGCAGAAAACTCCTCATGATGACAGTTTCGAAGCTCGGTCTCAATTCAACGCATATTATCCTGGGATGCACTACACCAATGGGACCATGCCTTACGGCATGGCTATGAACGATCCGTCTTTCCCCAACCAGCCTTGCATGGTTGGCCCGGGCGTGTCCCCGCCTACTATGGGCTATGGTCCTGGTGGCCAGACCGGTCCAATGTATTCCGGACCCATGAATATGAACGCTATGCCGCATTACTCGATGCCAGTATCGCCTCAGATGACCCCGAGCGGCCCGTGGCAGAATGGCCCTGTGCCGCAGCAGTCCCCTTATTCGGGATATGCGACCATTAACCAGTCGCCAGCGATGGCGTCCACCAAGTCCTCCCCTGCATTAAACAGCTATCCCATGCCCAACTCTGTTCAATATCCACCCAATCCCGGTTGGTCCACTCCACCTTATCCTGGCGGTTACCCACAGCCTTCACATCGCAATCCTCCTCCGTCTGCGTGGGCCAGCTATCAAACCCAGCCTCCTACACCCACCTCCTACCCCTATACGCAATATCCCGGGCAGCCGTTGAGTCCCGGAATGCAGAGCCACTCGGTCGCCCACCCCTTACCGGGAAGCTTTAATCGGTCACCTTTCAACCCTCAAACCCGTTCGTTTGTCCCCGGCAGCGCACCGTTAGCGAGGCACCCAAGCAAGGGCAGTCAGCATGGAATGAATCCGTACCCTGGCATTCAACCGGGGATTCAGCCTCAGTGGCCCGGATTTCAAGATGCCAACAACAAGCCTCAAGAAGCGTCTGGCTCGGTTGGGCATGGTCCGAGTCGCGGTGGTCCTTCGGGAGGTAGAGATTCCATTGCAAAGTGGGGGACACCGTCGCATCTTCCCCCCAAACCGCCACCATCCGAGGTTCCTTCGGACTTTGACTTGAAGCCGCGGAGTGGCCCTAACTCGACCCATCCTTACTCGGGCAACACGCTTCCCACCCCCAAGAACGGGCCGCTCGTCGTTTCGGGTGGTGCGACTCTCCCGAGGGTCAACTAGGGTTCTTCTCCCTCTGGCCATCTGGGGGGTGGAGGGTTGGTTGACTGCTGTTACAAAAGTACATATGCTTCCTTGTTGTCGTGGAGTGTCGCCAGGGGCAAGGTTCCTGACATGGCCGTTCTATCGCTGGCAGATTAGACACGGGGACGGATGCTGTCATTTGGCGTCATCCGTCGGAGCGAGAAATGACTTGATGAGCGGAATCTGGGTTTCATGTCCTGTCTGCGCCGGCTCACCCGTAGTGGTCGACGACTGGGATTTCGTGGGCGTTCGAGACTTGGTTGGAAACCTGAATTACTCATGTACTTTCAGCATTGCTATGTTTGCTAGATCTTGCTGGCTTGGGGGCGGGGAATAGTGCTTAGATAAATAAACTGTATGACTCCACTTCTTCGATAATGTCGACGATACTCGAGTAGGAGGGGGGAAACAGCTAGAATTACAATCATGATGGCCAACTGGATGGAAAAACGAAACACGGTGGTAAGATAATACAATAGACCCCTCTGCCCCCGGGGGGTACAGGCTCTTCTAGCAACCCCGACACATGCCTTTCCCCCCTCTATTGCTTCGCGGGCTTGGCGGGCTTCGCCTTGTCCTCCCGGCCATGACCCGTAATTTCTAAGCGCTTGATCTCGCGCTCCAGATCCGCCACGCCGCCTTTCCTGAACCGCGTCACCTTGTTGACATTCATGGTAGTGAGTTCATTGAGTGTCTCCAGTCCTTGCGACCGTTGTCTGGCGACCGTCCGTGCCGTCAACGCAAACCGCATATCTTTCGGCCCATCCACCAGTTCCAGGATGGCGCTGGCCGCTTGATCATCCTTCTTGGGCTCGACCCGGAGCACGCGGGTATAACCGCCTGGCCGTTCGGCGTAACGTTCGCGCAGAGGACCGAAGAGTTTGGGGAGGATCTCGTGTGGGGTCTAAATTAGCTGGGTTAGCTGCTAACTATCCTTCATTGCTTCTTCCCTCCATGCACATGTTGCGTCCTCGGGACAAGGTGCTCCATCTAAAGGTGTAATGCATACATAGAACGTTGACAATGCGCGTCTCCGACTAGCTTCGGAATTCTTCTTGCCCAGAGTGATCAGCTGCTCGGCTAGTCGTTGCGCCTCCTTCGCCTTGGCCCAGGTGGTTGTGATGGATTCGTGCTTGAAGAGAGAGGTCACCAGGTTACGGAGGAGAGCTTGACGATGAGACGACTTGCGGCTCAAGTGGCGGAATTTGGCTGCACCTCCGGCCATGGTGAATGTTTATGGGGATGGGGTGGAGGGTGGAGGGTGAAAGGTCGGGTTTGGTTTCGGGGTTATCGAAGGCCCAGGTGCTGGGGTGGTGGGCGGATGAGGTAGGTCAGTTCGGTCACGCCGTGGGAAGATTGAAAGGAGATGAATTGAATTGGATGGCCTGGCTGGGGGATCGGATCTTGGATCAGTTGTTGGCGTCGTCGTCGTCGAGGTCGAGAAAGCGATGGCCATCTGCAGCGGGAAAGATTCGATTCAGCCGCCGTAGCCAATCGGAGTGCGGCCTGGTCGGCCCCGATCCCGCCCCCTCGAAGAACTTCCATCACAACTGACACGATCGACTATCGACTATCGACTTCATCGGTTGCGGTGGCTCGTCTTTTCAAGGGTTCTTCGAATTGGGTGTACAGTGTGTTCCATAGAGTTGGAGAGATATTTGTCTATTTTATACCTGCTCTTTCTCGCAGTGGACTATCTAAACCATCAATCCAATTCATTTATCCTTCCAGATTGTCTTGTTCGCAAGGAAGGGCTTTGTTTCCCCCGCTTTTCACCTACCTACTACCCTGTCGACATACCAATCCCCCCTCTGGCCAAGATACCTCGTGGGATATCTCGACGCTTTTACAATAATCAAAATAAAAAAAAAACATAAAGACAGAATGGGCTTCTTCGCCGGCTTCGTATGTCCCACTGCCCCTCTCCCTCTCACTCTCACTCTCACTCTACCCAAGACAGAACAAAAGCTAACGCGCCCACAGTTCAGCGGTTTCGCCCTAACCACCTCAGTCCTGTACATCACTCTCCAAGTCCACAAGGCCAATCGCCTCGAGCAGCGCAATGCCATCCGCGAACAAACCCGGGCTTTGAACTGGATGACCTCGTCTACTGGCGCGTATGATCGTCGCCTACTACCCAGTGATGCCGAGCAAGAGGAGATGAAGAAACTACGGGAGTCGAAACCGCCCATGAAGGATTTCTTGAAGCAGCGGTGGAATCAGGAGGTGGAGACGTTGGCAAGGAAGGCGTATGAGAGTCGGTGGGAGGATGCGAGGGATACGGCTGTTGAGGGATGGAAGACGGTGGTTAGGTTGGTTAAGAAGGAGTAGGGGCTTTGATTTATGTGTGTGTGTGGTTTTGTTGGTTATATATGTGGATGAGATGAGGGGGTGCATACGATGTGGAATACGTTTCAGATACCCTTGTTTTGTTATTTGAATAGCGATAATGCTATACTTTTCTTTTTGCTGTTTGTTTGTTGGGCTTGACGGGTATGTATGTTCTGGGGCGCTCGATAGCGGTACTACTGATGTAGTCAGGTGGGCGTGCTTCAAGGCGAACAATGATGTACAAGATCTCAGACTCGACGGGGTTGCCTTGACCCTGCTAGTTGGCAGTCGGCTGTATACTGCATTGCCAAGATGTATACGCCCTCCCAGAAGGGTTCCATCCGCCAACATGCAGACCAGTTACCTCGCTCTATAGAGCGGCACACGGTTCCAATCATATGAACGCTGCCTTGGGCAAGCCAAGTCTCACCCAGTATCAGTCGTGGTCTGCGTCGTTGTACTCATGCTATCGGTGTCGCTCCAAATATCTTTGCTCTCCCTCTCAACCGCGCGCATAGCCTGAGCAACTTCCTCCAGCTTTGCCACAACATCCAGCACACCATTATTAACTCGATCAAAGTACCGATCATTCGCCTCACGTCTCTCCCGCGCAAGAAGGATATCCTTCTCTGTCTCTTCATCCAGGTTTCTAGAGGCCCCATCCTCCGCATTACCCGATTCCCCCGCACCAGCCGTACTGCGCGACGCCGGCCGCAAAGAGGCATTACTCTTTGCGACAGGGGCCCCCTTTGCCTCCACAACCTCATCGCCCGCCTCACTGCGCGCCCACGCCTGCGCGAGCTTCAGCTGTTTCGTGCGGAGGTCCTCCAACGCCTCGGAGTGCCTTTCTCCAAAGACATGTTCACCGGTTGCGGCACTCAATTCCACCTCCGACAATGCACTCTGCATCTCCTGCCATATTGCCTCGGAGCCGTCCACCTCCCCCTTGGACTGTTTTCGGCTGAGGAACGGCGACAGGGACCCCGGGGCATCTAGGCCCCGAGAGGAGCGATTCCGCTGTAGAGGCGGGCGCGGACTTGTTCCTGCCGTTGGGACAGCGGATACCGGGGGTGGTAGGGAGAGATTGGAGGCGTTGTGTGATGGTGGGCCTTGGAAGAGGACAGGCGGGGGAAGACGCTGGGCGCTGATCTTCCTGGTGTCCATTTTGGGATCCATTTTGGGATCCATTCTGAGAGGGGGGTCCATTTTTGTCTTCTCTTTTTGCTCCTTGTCAAACTGTAGAATTAAACATTAGATGAGTGGTGAATATGCAATGTTGAAGATGGAATGTAGTCAAGCAAGTAAGTCAAGTATAAACACAAACACATGACCGCATGGAAGCATGCCGATGCTTATCGTTATCAGCGGCGCGCCGGGGGGCGGAAGAAGGCGGAGGGGAAGAGGGAGGGAGGGAGGGGATGTTTCTCCGACGCCGAGTCCCGTGCCTCGCTTAGCGGCCGTTTAGGGCGAAGGCGCACAGCAGAACATTTTCGATCTAGTCGAGCGACCGCCGGCCGTGAAAGCGAACCCCCTTCGACTTTCGACAACCATCCCCCATCCAGCCAATTTATCCATCAGTTCGGTACGTATAGAGCCCACCCCCCTTATATTCGAAATTTCTCGATTGCGCGGATCCAGGAAGGGAAGAAGGAGGAAGGAGAAAAGACATACCCCCAATACCTAAATCACGGAGTCTCGTTACCCGCCCGCACGCCACCAACCTATCCGCAAAATCGAGGAAATAAGAAGAAGGAACCGTTTCTAACGCAATTTTTGCTCTTATCAGTTCACCGTCCTTCGAACATAATCCGACAAGATGGGTAAGGGACAGCCCCGTGGTTTGAACGCCGCCCGCAAGCTCGCGACCACCCGTCGTGAGAACCGCTGGGCCGATCTTCACTACAAGAAGCGCCTCCTCGGTACCGCCTACAAGTCCTCTCCCTTCGGAGGTGCCTCCCACGCCAAGGGTATCGTCCTCGAGAAGGTCGGTGTTGAGGCCAAGCAGCCCAACTCCGCCATTCGCAAGTGTGTCAAGGTCCAGCTCATCAAGAACGGCAAGAAGGTTACCGCTTTCGGTGGGTAATCCTTTTCTTTATCTTCCCCCCGGTTTTCAATGTGGAATGGAGTGCAGTGTTGGTGATATCAATGAAGAGGGGAGGAATATACATTGGATTCAGATGGGGGAACAAATGAATGAGGAACCTCGCTAACTATATGTTTAGTCCCCAACGATGGTTGCTTGAACTTCATCGATGAGAACGACGAGGTCCTCCTCGCCGGTTTCGGTCGTAAGGGCAAGGCCAAGGGTGATATTCCCGGTGTCCGTTTCAAGGTCGTCAAGGTCTCCGGTGTCGGTCTGCTCGCTCTCTGGAAGGAGAAGAAGGAGAAGCCCCGCTCTTAAATAACCCATCAAAGCGGAAATGATGATATTCGGGACAGGGGGCCCATTCCATGGAAGCTCGGGAGGCACAGTCTATGGTCTGGAATTGATGGTTCAGGACGGATGACCCTGCAAATACCCTTGCAGCTACTACGATTGATATATCCATAAAAGATGGCGCCATGATTTATTTCTTTGGGAGGGCCCTAAAATATCAAATCCTTCAAAAACACTACTTGTGGTGTCTGTAAATTCGGGTCTGTCGCACCAGACAGATCGGTAGTGATGTAAGCTACGGAGTACATGCTAGCTCTATCATATCGATAAGACGCTCCCATACAAATTCCCGGGTATCGTTGCGTTCCATTGTCAATGCCCTTACGCCTTTTATAACCGTACTTTTGCATGTCATGATGCAGCTATGTGCAATCCCATTGACTGTTTCACATTGGTCCATTGTCATCTCTGATCTTTGCGTCAAAGCAATCAGACGTTGATGTCCTCCTTGCGGTAGTGGTCCGAAACGATACGGTAAAGATAAGACGGCGCATGGCCTCCCCTGTAGTGAGATATCATGTCAGTTCCGCGGAGTCTACAGGCAAGGCAGGGGACTTACAGGTTAGTGATGTAAAGATCAATCAGTTCCGCCGGGACATAGTCGTACAGCGGGTTCTGCACGTCGATCTGATCCACCAAATCCCCGTCTTCGTAGCCGATCACCTTGCTGACGTCGCCATACTCGATCAACGAGTCGAAGTCGAAGGGATAGACCGGGCTGAGCTTGTAAACACCGCTCACGACCACCACTGGAGTCTGGTGCACCTTAGCCGCACGGGCGATAACCCGTGTGCCAGCCGCAGCCACCAATCCACCATTGGCGAGGACAGAGTGCGTGCCCAAAATAACCTTGTTGACACGGGACATAAGCGCGAAGACCGCGGAGTCGGGGATCAGGATCACGGTAATGCCCAGAGCAATCAAAGGCTTCTGGAAAGCCTCGGTGCTCAGGATGTCGTCGTCCTTGGGGGCCTGGCCGCTGACGGTGGCGTGAGTCGCTTCATGGTTGTTAGGATAAGACTCCGCATGGATCACAGTAAACTTCCGCTTGGCTGCAGCCTTCAGCAGGAATTTCTGGACGGTGGTCGAAGAGGTGTGTGTGAGAATAATTTCGTTGGAGTGGATGTGTTCGAGGGCATAGGCCGCAATCTGGTCGTCTACTTGGCCCAACTCATCGATAATTTCGTTGATTCCGTCGAGGACTTCGGCACGGATGTCCTTGTTGTGGCTGTGGCCCAGCAGCCGGCCGGGCGGGGAAGCGGAGGCCGGAGTACCAGGCAGAGAAGTCTCGGGCTCTGGGTGTGAGAGAAGACTGAACATAGAGATGGGTGTAGCCGACAGCGAGGTGAAGGGCTGTCTCGAAGATGACCGATCGGAGCCGTCATGGCGATAAGATAGAACTTCGGAGGGGTCTACGGATGGCGATGGTGGTTAGCTCACGCCATCCAGGTTCCATGCGCTATGAGTCAGTACTGACCATCCAAGGCACGAGGGGTCTGGGGTTGGCTCTCCGAGCCGGCTTCGCTCAGAGTGAAGTCCCCGTCTCTGTCGTCTTCCGCCTCGTCGCGGATCAATCCGAGCACACGTCTGACAATGTTGCCGACTACCATCTCCCGAGGCTGGGCCGCCATCACGCGCCTCCCGACATATTGGACCCGCTCGATCAATTTGTTTGCATCCGACGTCCGGCAGGCCGAGATGACACTGCGCAGGAGGTAGGCAGTCGCCGTGGCGCACGATCTAGAATGGCGAATCTGTCTGCGCTTCAAGAGCCTAGATGCGGGTCAGTATGGCGCACGAGCAGTTGCGACAAGAAGTGATATGACGCCGGGGACGCACGAGATCAGATCGTCAATGGATGTATCGATTGGATTGGTCTTCAAGGACTTGAGGAAGGACGCCAACCCAGGCGTCAGGGCCACAGAGTTGGATGGCATGGTCGCGATGATCGCTGAGAGGTCCCGTGTTGAGCTGATGAATAGTATTTGGGGTTTTAGCAAGCTTCAATGGCTTCCTGGACAGGCACCCACACTGTGAGAAGATGGAGGAGTCACGATGTCGCAAACGGGACATACCTTTAAGGATGACTAAGAAATCCCTCGGATTTGGACCGACAAGGTTTTCTAGCCGCAGCTCCAACTGGAGACTGATAAGATCCACGAGAGGGGAGGGAGTTGGGAGGGAGGGGGAGGAATGACGGGGGAGGAGGGGAGGGGGAAGAGGAGGAGGAGAAGATGATGGTGGGATGTGACGGAGGGAGAATTTGCCCGCTTTCTTCCTCAACTGCCGCTCGGCCCAACGTATCAGTACCATACGGCCAGTAAGCCGCCAGGCCGCCTCCTCAGGCTCTCCCCACACTTTCTCTGCTTCGCCCTTCGCCCTCAACCGACTTCCCATCCGGCTGCTGCTGCATCGGCTGCTGTCCGCCATCTCCTCCCCCTCCTGTTCCCTCCCTCCTCACCTCTCGCGAGGCCTACCTCTCGTCGCCTCCTAAACTCCGCTCGTTCGGGCCCTCCTTTCCGCCCGTTCCCTCTAGCGGATCAACCTGTCGTCATTCCGCCGTCGAGCAGGTCGGGGTAACGGTGATTCCGAAGCACGGGTTGTCGACTGGCGCATTGAGGTCCGTAGGCCCCGATGGCGTGGCTCGTCGCATCGTCGCATTCAGAAATGCTCCCGGATGCCCGTTCCATTGCCGGCCTCGAGTGCCTTGTACAAGTGATTGCTTGCTGACCCACGCTCCTTCTCCCTCTAGACACCTGCGCCAGCCCGGACACCCGTGGGCCGTGTGGGAAGATGAACTCGCTCAACATCCTCTCGTCTCGAGTCATTGGCCAGTCCTCCCTCCCAAGTCGAAGCCGCCAGCGTTCACGTTCTCAGGGAGACGTCTCTAGAGCGAGCGAGCCCGGCGACCTTGCGAAACTCCGGTCGTACAGCGAGGACAACTTTCACTCGGCCGAGGCCCCCGAGAAGGGCCATGACGCAGAGGACGTAGATTGCCATGAGATTACGTTTGACGAAAAATCACCACTGTTACGAAGCATTCACAAAGATGGTTCGTTTGCTACGAGAGGCACCTTAGGATTCGTTGGTCAGCGATTCTTTGATGCGATCGCTGAAACGATTAAGTTTATTCTATCCACGTTAGCCGCTCCTGGGTTTTATGTTGCTCAGTGCTTTCAAGACGAAGACGGTCATTACTCCCTCATGGCTCCAGTGAGAAAGCTGCGACGGTCCGTATCTACTCGCCCAAAATCAACTGGCACAACGACGACGGGCAGAGGTAGTCGACAAGCGGAAAGCAAGCGACGCACCGGTGCTTCACGAAGGGCAAAAAGTCATGTATCACGGGATTCCATCGCCTCAAGCACGTCCGAATCTGAAGGGGATCGGAGGGGCAGCAAGGGACTCAGCAGTGGTCGGTCTCGGCCCTCCAAAGCAACTCCAGAGCCGGTGCCAGATGAGACCGCTCCTCGACGTTCGATCCGGATCAAGCTCCATAGCGAAGAGGTTAAGCGACAGAGGCAACGTCGGTCCCAAAGCGCCGATCTCCGTCAGGCACCGGAAAATGGGGCTCAAGGGCCTCTCAATCTCGACAGCCTCAAATCTCCCACGTCTCCGTCTGTGCACCGCGTCACCAGGTACCCGCATTCCCCGGTACCTCCTCGCCCGCTGATTCCACCCCGTGTGCCGTCTTACACGGCCAACCTCCGCAGCCCTAAAAGTCCGCAAAAGACCCTGGTCCTTGACCTGGATGAGACTCTGATCCATTCACTGGCCAAGGGTGGCCGCATGTCTAGTGGCCACATGGTGGAGGTCAAGCTATCCACGCCGATGACGACCGCTCTCACACCCGGTGGACCGCCCACGACACTCGGCCCGCAGCATCCCATCTTATACTACGTACATAAGCGGCCGCATTGCGATGAGTTCTTGCGCAAGATCTGCAAGTGGTACAAGCTGGTCATATTCACGGCCAGTGTGCAAGAGTATGCCGATCCAGTCATTGACTGGCTTGAGCAAGAGCGGAAATACTTCCAGGCGCGGTATTACCGTCAACACTGTACCTTTCGGAACGGCGCCTATATCAAAGATCTCAGCTCGGTGGAGCCTGATTTGAGTAAGGTGATGATTCTGGACAACAGTCCTATGAGTTATATTTTTCACGAAGGTGCGTATCGACCTAGGCAGCTCTCACTATGCGTTGGTCGTTTCTAACGCCAGCGACAGATAATGCTATCCCGATCGAGGGTTGGATTAATGATCCAACAGATAATGGTTTGCTCCATCTCGTCCCCATGTTAGAAGCTTTGCAATATGTGACCGATGTGCGGGCATTCCTGGCCTTGCGTAGAGGAGAAGCGGAAGCTTGACCTGGCGGGGACGGGGGAGCCTTCGACAGACCATAGAAAAGAAAACCAAAAAAAAGAGAAGCACCGTTTGATGTTCACGGAAGCCTTATAATTCATTCATAGCTCAGCTCATGTAAAGACGAGGCTGCTGGAAAGCATGACGAGTGTCCAGCATATTACTTACTCCATACCCCTCTCTTGTTATCCTTACCACCCTACCGATTCTTGTAATTCCTTATATTCCTTCATCTTTCCTATCTTTATTCTGGTTCGTTTTCCCTGTCCATGTTTTTTTGTTGTCATTTGCCCCGAATGGAGTGTCACGAGTCAGGATCATCAGCTATTGCGCCCCCTCAAATATACTATACCTTCTGTCGGAAGACAGATTTACTCCCGTCTTGGATGAATCGTTTTGGTCTGCCTGCCTGCCTGCCTGCCAGTATTTCCCGGAAGCCGGAGATAGATCGCCGCCTCGCAAGAAGGAATTCCACCGTTCTCTTGATTTGGACTGTTCTCCATTCGCAATGCATACTCGGAATATAAGCATATAAGCTCAGATTTCAGGAAAATCATGATTCTCGATATTTCAACTCAACATGCGGGAAAGCATGACAAGAGGATGGAGAAGAAGAATCATGAAGACATAAAACGAACTAGACAACACGTACTTCGATCACATGACATACTAGAGCAGAAATTTTAAATCTGGTATAGTGCAGTGTTCACAGATGCTGCGTATCCATGATCTATTATTACTCTACATACTATGTAGAGTTAAAGTGACCGGTGTATATATTACCGAGGCACTATGTGTATCTTGATGGGCTTACCACGCACAATATTTCTATCGAGTGTGGTATGAAACTAGGAGTACGTAGAGGCTTGGATTGATTTAGAAGACTATTCCAATTAATCAGATATCTGAAAGCAACCCCTCTTGACATAGGAGTTCATCACCTAACATGACGAAGGATATAGTCTATAGTATTTAGGCCAAGTGGGGAGCAGGATTCGGCGGGAAATGATAACCCGATATGGTAATCTGTATCACTATCGGCGATATGTCCGAGATCGGGCTTTACTACGGAATGGATAGCTAGATAGTGTGACTCTAGGAGGGGTAAGGGCGTGCACGTTGTTTGATATTCATATTTTTATTTCATTTTTTGTATATTGATAGATCGTAATAGTAATTTATTTTGTGGTCATTAGATTCCCTTGGCTTGCTTCGCCTCCGAGACGGCTTCCTTCAAGGCGGCGATGGCCTTGTCGATATCCGAACGGTTGGGATCCGTGACGCTCACGCCCATGTGTCCGAATCGGATGTACTTGGTCGCAACCTGCTTGTGCAGACCCGCTGCAAAGATCACACCGCGCTTCAGCAGACCAGGCAGGACATCGGGGGGAGCCAGACCCTCCGGCAGCCAGATGGCCGTCATGGCGTGGGCCTGGTTCTCCCGCTTGGAAGCAACCTGCTCCAGGCCGAGTTCGGCAACGGCAGCCTTGACGCGCTCGGAGGCGTGAGCGTGGACGGCGAAGCGCTCGGCCATGGGGCGGGCGGTGATCTGGGAGAGGGTAGTGTGCAGAGCGTGGACGAGCTGGGTGGGAGGGGTAGCGAAGTAGGAGGGCTTGAAGTTTTCGTAGTTCTGCATGATGGGGAGCCAGTTGGCGATGGAGGAGTAGTAGGAGGACGGGGGCGTCTTGCGGGACTTGAAGGTATCGATGGCACGGCCAGACAGCATCAGGATACTGAGGCCGGGCGGGCAGCCGATGGCCTTCTGGCTGGCAGTGAGAACGACATCGAGATCCCACTCATCAAAGGCGACCTCCTCGCAACCGACACTGCAGACACCATCGACGACGACCAGGGTCTCGGGGCTGACGCGACGGACAATCTCGGCCACGCGCTTGATGTCGCTGAGCACACCGGTCGAGGTGTCAACGTGGGTGATGGTGATGAGCTTGTAGGGCTTCTCCTTGAGAGCCTGTTCGATTTCCTCGAAGGAGGGGCGTTCACCGATTGGGGCCTTGAGCTGGGTGGCATTGGCGCCGTAGGTCTCCAAGCAGGTAGCGAAGGAGTCGGCGAAGTAGCCAGTGTGCAGGACCAGGGCATTCTCGCCCTTCTCAATCAGGTTGGAGGCCACGATATCCCAACCTAGGGTGCCGCTACCAGAGATGACGAAGGGCTGAGCGGCTGGGTTGGTGGACTGGAAGAGCTTCCGGACCAAGGACAGGGTCTCTCCGAATGTCTTGACGAAACCGGGAGCGACATGGCTCTCACTAGAATCGAGAAGGTGTCAATGAGGGGGCAATGGAGGTAGTCAGGTGGGTAATTGAACTTACGCATAGTGAGCCATGGACTGGAGGACAGCATCATCGAACTCGATGGGCCCTGGGATCAACAGGGTGGGGTGAGGGGCTTGAGAGGACATTTTGGCGGCGGGGGATGGAGATGGAGAAGGAGGAGAGGGAGAGGAAGGAGAAGTAGGAGTGGCAGCTGTGCGATCGAGGGGTTTATATTCAATGTCGTCGGGAGGACGCGAATTCCTCTCGGTCGAGAAGGGGGTGTTAAGGTCCGGCAACGGGAGGCGCTGATCCAGGTGCCTGGAAATCAGGCTCAGGCGCTGCTGCGTCCGTTTGGCCGCCAGGGTTGCGACAGTTTCGGCTCTCGACGGAGAGCCTGCGGGGTAGACGAGGATAACGATAACTCTGTCGCTATGGAGGGGGGGGAACTACCATGGGTGCTCTCGGGGATCGCCGGGCCTGATCAAGTATACGCTTCCCAGCCTTAGCGCAAGGGTGGAATCCGGGTGATTCGATGCGACCCGACTTGAGGAGGGTGTGAGAGTGAGAAGGTGACGGGAATTGGTGAAAAAGAAGAGTATGGCGATGGTTTGGGCGGTTTCTCTCGCAATTGTTCAGAAAATCCCCCCTTTTTTTTCTTTTCCCCTTGCCTTCTATCGGCCGGAAGAGGCCATTGTCCCCAACGGGCGGAACCTTCCGTCCCACGATTTTCTCCGCGATCATCCTCGTCGCTTGACTCATACAAATGACATCCACATACTCCATATCCTTACTACCTATGCGGCTCCAAATACTGGCCTTATTGTTACATATATCTAGATCTAGATACAGTAGCTGGGTAGAAGCTACAGAGGTAATCCATGGCTCTGTCCGATGGAGATCCTAGTAGCCACAGACAGCCACAGCCGGCCCATTGACGAGTAGCATCCATGCCGGCAATCTCACTGAATCAACCCTCCGATTCCCAGATTGGTCCCCGTGACAATTCCAAGGAGTATTAACAGTCAGCGTGGCTGCATGTTCTTATCCATCGCTCAGGTCTGGCCAGGACAGAGTCAGGAAGGCATTCAGGGCTTTACAGCAATTGTGACTTCTTTCAAGGACGGATATTTCATGCGATCGGCTCCCAGCGGTCGGTCCGATGGCACATGAATCTCTCTGAGCTGACTTGGCCGACCATATCCTGGTCGCTTGCAGCGCCCACATGCTGTCATGGAGGGTTGTTGTTGGTGTTGGATCCAACCACGAACATTGGGGAGCCTTGGTTCTCCCAAAGTGGGTCTTTCCCAGCTGGCCGGGCTGACTACCTAGTATCTACCGGCCTTTGCTCGGTTCCTCCTTCAGTCACCAAAGCAAGACTATATATATGTATCCCTTCGATCCTCTGGCCTAGATCAATTAAACAGAAAACCTCTGCACCTCTTCTTGTCCCTCCAACCGAAAGTCATCATGGATCCCCAGCAAGTGAAACCCGCGGTGGTTTGTGTCTTGTAGGCTTTCTTCCCTCGAGCTGTCCATATTCCGAGACGTTCTCATACTAACCTCATATTAGCTGTGGCTCACAGGCGGGCAACTCCCCAAGCCATCTAGAAGCAGCTCGCACGCTTGCCCAAGAATTCCACATGCATAATGTGCAGCTTGTCTACGGTGGCGGCACTGTTGGAATTATGGGGGAGCTCGCGAAAACACTGGTATCATTAGCAGGGCCCAAATCAGTCCAGGGGATAATCCCCCAAGCTTTGGTGGAGGTTGAAGAAGGCTACAAGGACTCGGGCAGCAAGGAAGGCAAGGCGGCCGAGCGCATTGTGAACCAGTCCGTTCAGGAGTCCAACTTTGGCATGGTTACGGTTGTCCCCGATATGCACACTCGCAAGAAATTAATGGCCCAGAAAGTCCTGGAAGGCGGTCCTGGGTCTGGTTTCGTTGCACTAGCTGGAGGATTTGGCACCATGGAAGAGCTCATGGAAATGACAACCTGGAACCAGCTTGGGATTCACAAAGCGGGGATCGTCCTACTTAACATCAACGGTTACTGGAATGGACTGCTGCAATGGATCCAGACCTCTGTCCAAGAGGGTCTGGTGAGCTCCGAGAATGCCCGTATTGTCGCCGAAGCCACCAAGGTGGAGGATGTACTCAAGATGTTGAAAGACTATCAGATTAGCAGTGACCGGATGGCCTTGAACTGGGGCCAAGAATAATGGTCTGTTAAATGAGCCGTTGGTCGGCAATTTTTATACTCAACATGATACCGTGAAAGGCTTACGATCTCTTACATTTGGCCTATTTATGAGCACCTAGATTGCTATCAGGAGCATATAGGTAGATATAGTACTAGAACTATAGAAGATGCCTCCTGCCAAATGACCTCGAGGCTAATCCCAAAGGGACTGCAGGATAGGGCTTAGGGCAGTGCAAGCCAGGCATCAGCGCCAGGCATCAGCTTTCCCCGCGGAGCTCCATCGAGCCGGAGGAGCAACTGATAGTCATACGTAGCTTAATTTCCATCATCACTAGCCATCCCTCCGACAAAGCGCCCATTTGGAATGGGCCCTTAAGTTCTTGCTGCCTCTTCCAGGATGACTTCGCGCCTGGTCCTGGTCATTGGTGACCTCTTCATCCCCGACAGAGCCCCCGTAGGCCCCCGTGTCGCGTCTTCGCATCTTGATCTGTCTGCTGACTCCTAATCGCTAGGACCTCCCGGCCAAGGTGCGCACCATCACTCCCTTCATTCTGATCCTCCCCTCAGTGCTGCAGTCCCCCGTTCTCGATTGACACGAGCGCAGTTTCGGAAACTCCTGACGCCCGGCAAGATCGGCCAGATCCTCTGTCTCGGCAATCTCACCGATCGAAGCACTTTCGAGCTCCTCCGGCAGGTCGCCCCAGACTTGCAATTGGTCAAAGGAGACTTTGATGTCGACTCTCCCAACCTCCCTCTCTCCAAAGTCGTGACTCACGGTAGTCTTCGCATCGGCTTCACTCATGGCCACACCATCATCCCCCCCGGGGACGCCGATGCTCTGCTCATCGCTGCACGCCAGATGGATGTAGACATACTGCTGTGGGGCGGCACTCATCGTTTTGAAGCCTTCGAACTGGAAGGCAGGTTCTTTGTCAACCCGGGAAGTGCTACCGGAGCCATGAGCACGGGGTATTGGCCGGAAGGGGAGGAGCCGACCCCGAGTTTCTGTTTGATGGATGTACGTCGCGCTCCGCTACATGGGTTGCTGCAGTATACTAATGCTCTGCAGATCCAAGGCGATGTTCTGGTGTTATATGTTTACCAGTTGAAGACGGACGCCAATGGGGTTGAGACGGTCGCGGTCGAGAAAGTATCTTTCCGCAAGAACAATTTCCCATCTTCATGAGTTGACGCTTCTATAATTCCCCCTTGTACATACCATAGAACCAGGCACGATAATGATGTTCTTCAGATCAGTCTATGAGGATGTTTGTATTTGTTAATTGATTGATACTTGTGTACAACTGTTCTCCGCCAGGATGCTATCTATGATGCTATGTTGTTTATGAATAAATTACACTGCGTAGGGCAGTGCATATAATAAACATCCGTGATGTAGATGGTAATTTATCAACACTATTCCGTCTGTAAATATTACGTAGGTAGACCCAGGCTGTCAGCCATTCTTACGTGATACTTGGATGTTCCCACAGCACAAGGGAGAGAGAATAGCTTAAAGCCTCACTCTCGGAGAGGCACTCAGTGAATGGAAACCAACAAGTTAACCTCCAGAATCCACCTGCGTGCGCCAACATCACATCACCTGGGTTGGTTGGCCGAATCATGGGGCTTCTTGTTGTAGAGCGGTACCGACGGGAGTGGTCCAATGACAAACCTGCTAGGCCGGAAAGAGCAGCAGTGACTTCGGCGTCGATCAACGCAAGCATCACATTCGTTCATTTCTACCCCCTCCAGTCCCCCTATCACCTATCCTTACCTCTCCCTCCTTGCCCAGGCCCTGATTCGAACTTGGGTGCCTGTACCTTTTGACCCTCCCGGACCTTATATTTTCCCTGCAGATTTTCCCCCTCCGCCCGCTAGGCAAGGCCCGCGGAAGCTACCGTTGCCGCTCGAGCTTTCATTGCGACTCCGTTACTTGAAGGAAAACGCGACTGTCGCGAAATTTCTAATCATAATGGCTACGGAAGAGAATGAGATTAAGGACGAGCGCCTGGAACACCAGGAAGAGGCCGGTGACGATGAGGTAAGGTTCACTGCTTGCGCTGCTAGAGCCAAGGCCCCGAGCTTGATTCTGCGTTTTTACTTGCTTTTGCTTCATGATGATTTCCGCGAGATGCCCCGTACTGGATTGATCTAACATGCATCGCTTTTTTTTTACTCTTTAGGAGGAGATTGCGGCGATGAAGAAGCGAGTGGCCGAAATGGAATCCGAAGCCGCGAAGCTGCGCGAGATGCAAGCTACACTCGATCAGCAGTCGGAGAATCTGCGTGAGGACAAAGAGGAGATCGACGCTCGGAGTGTCTTCGTCGGTAACGTGGACTACGGTGCCTCCCCCGAGGAGATTCAGGCACATTTCCAAAGCTGCGGCTCAATAAACCGTGTCACTATCCTCTTGGACAAGTTTTCGGGTCAACCTAAGGGGTACGTTGCAGCGCATCCGCCAGTCAGGGGCTCATGTGCTGATCCGATCTACAGTTATGCCTATGTAGAATTCGCAGAACCCAGTTTGGTGGCTCAGGCCCTGGTCCTGAACGAGAGTGTCTTCCGCGGTCGGAACCTGAAGGTAGGTTGTTTGATTCAGGTCATGAGTTCGCGAAGTTGGGCTCTAACTCTCGATGCACAGGTCGTTCCCAAGCGTACTAACCTGCCCGGCATGGCCCGTGGTCGTGGACGAGGTGGATTCCGAGGCGGCCGGGGCTACCGTGGTGGCTTCACGCCCCGTGGAGGATATCGCGGTGGCTACCGTGGCCGGGGTCGCGGCTATGCGCCCTACTAAGGGCATTCCGTACGAGGCGACGAGGCGACGCGTGCCGGTGAAGTTTGGTGCATAGACTCGACAAAGAAGCGCGGCGGAGACGTCCGTTGGGACCGCTGGTCGGGGTCTTAAACGCACATATCTCTGATCTAAGACAACGTTCTCTGAAGTTATGGACTGGGTGTACTTTGTATGATAACAATCCGGCAATCTCGGATTGGGCCAGATGGGCGAAGCACTGAAGTCGCTTGTTTCTGTGGTGATTGTCATAAAGCCTACAGAGAATTGCTTACGATCAAAGCATCGGGGAGTTTAAAAGGACGGTCATTTGGGACAGCGTCTTGAAAACCGACATATTAATGGAATTGCTCTGGAATTGACTGAACGTATGCGGTGTACTAGGTCGTTAGTGTTAGATATGTAGGAGGAGTAACCTGGCCGCCGTAGTGAAATATAGGGATGGCGTCACATGGGCCCCAACCACCAATGACGAGGCAGCAGGGCCAGCCAGGACAGCCCTACACTATCGGCAAGGCCGGCATGAGGTGGTGCTGAAAGAGCTCGTAAGTGGAAAGACGTGCATTCCTTGACCGTCAGCCCTCGAGTCTAGAAGGGCGACCATGCGAGGCGCTGACGAGTTTATTCCCGGAGCGGAGCAGCAAAGAGGAATCAAAACGCTTTTTCTTGGGCATCGCCCCACCGTGCTGTGTAATCGGTCGTAATAGCGTGCCCGATACGTTGTCGGAACGGTTCATTGGCGAGTTATCTGTTTCTGAGAGGAGAGGAGAGGAGAGGAGAGGAGAGGCGAGGCGAGGAGGATAAGCTGGGAAAGGAGGGCAATTCCCCGTAGATTAGGAGAATCTCGCTGCCTTGGATAGGGAGGAAATTGAGGTGGTGGTGGTGGTAGTAGTACTAGTAGTGATAGTAATCTAGTACCTATTAAGATTGAAACCGACGCGGGGCTGCCTGCGTATTGGGCGGGATTCCGTTAGCCGCCCAAGCGATCGGAAGGAAATCCATCCTCCACTATTCCTAGTGAGTAGTGACTTCTAGGTCGGTGTCTTGTCTACTCTGTACGGGAGGAGTACATACTACTACTACTTGGACTTCTATCAGACTCCCTTCACGGTAACATCGGATCCCCTCCACGGCTCCACGGTTCATTCCTCCGGTAGCGGATCAGGTCAGTCCTAAAACCTCAGGATTTCCGAACAAATCCAGAGGACCAGCCGGACGATTCAGACGGCGTCGTCCTACCTAGCTAGTACCTACGGAGACTAGGACGAGTTGCCTACTGCTGCTAACTTGCTACTAGCTGCTTGACGTTTCCCAGTTCACCCCTCCCTCCTTTCCCTTTGCCACGATCTTTCCTCCCGACGCCCACCACATCGAACCTCATTTCTTCTGGATTGATTCTGGAGCCGTCTAGCACTGGCGACCTTCCCTTCTAGTATCTAGACTAGACTCTAGACTCTAGACTCTACCTACCTAGACTCGAGACCTTTTTTATTGCCCGCCCGAGACCAGCTCTGCAACTCCCGGGTGAACCCCTCGCGGCCGCGTGATTGGCTCCAGCGGCGCAACGTCAGGACTGACTGCCCTGCTCAGCCCCAACTGGAACGAGCCCGCGCCTCCTCCATCTCCATCCAGCCTTAGCCTTAGTCCGCCCGTTGGTTATCGTCAACCTCACTTTTATCGACTCCCCTTCCCGTGCCCCTTCCCCTCTCTCCACCCTCCTCCGTTCGCTTTCAAACCCCCTCCCCCCACGCCTTCTCCGTACGCAACTCTCCCGCTACTGCTCGGTGTCCGTGCCTGTCGACGGCGGTGGATGCGCACGCCGCGATTTACCTTTTGAGGCTTGCCCGGATCGGCCCTTTGCTGCACTCAGAGGCGCGTAACTGCCTGCCTGCCTGATCCCTCCCTCCAGGATGGGTTCCAACCTGCCACCGTATGTGCATGTCCTGGGTCCCTTGCGTGGGATCTGAAAAACCACGTCGTGTGTGCGTGGGCTGCTGACGGCGGATGCTAACCATCGATCGATCACCTCCAGACAACCAAATCTTCGGGTCACCAGTAAGACGCTCAATCCGTGGCGGATCCCGAGGGATCAGATGGAATACGGGTGATGGACCGAGACTGACTGGATTTGTTCGATAGTTATTGCGGCGGATGGGTTATACAAGCGAGATGTGTTCCGTATGTCCCGCACTGATCCTACACGCTGACCGACTGACTATCCGGGAGACTTCGAGCTGACGATTCTCCTACAGGGTTTCCAGATCCCTTCGCTGTGGCCACCGTCGGGGGTGAGCAAACCCACACGACGTCCGTGATCAAAAAGACGCTGAACCCCTACTGGAATGAAATGTTTGATCTGTAAGGACCCGACCCCGCTGGTTGCGTCTGCGGACTGAACTGATCCGGTTCATGCAGCCGAGTCAACGAAGACAGTATCCTCGCCATCCAGATATTCGACCAGAAGAAGTTCAAGAAGAAGGACCAGGGTTTCCTCGGTGTTATCAATGTGCGGATCGGAGATGTGATAGATCTACAGATGGGTGGCGACGGTGAGTGCATCGATGCGTTCTATTTCCACGCTCCGGACGTCATGAACTGACATTCGGCCTCGCCCGTTGATAGAAATGCTCACCCGAGATCTGAAGAAATCCAACGATAATCTTGTCGTGCACGGAAAGCTGATCATCAACCTGTCCACCAACCTCAGCGCACCCATCCCTAATCAGGCCAATGGCCTCCACCGCTCACATGCCCAGTCCTCGACCTCCAGTGGGCTCGTCCCGCAGGTCTCGTCTGCTTCGCACCCATCTGCCACACCCAGTCAAGCGGAACCGTCCGCCACTGCGTTGAATGCGTCTCTTCACCCGCAACGAGTGCCCTCAACCACCCGACCGACCAGCACCGTCGGCCCGGTAAATGGCGCCCCACCCCCTGCAAATGCCCCCCACGGCTCTCGCACCAATCTCAGCTCATTTGAGGACAGCCAGGGTCGCCTGCCAGCCGGCTGGGAGCGACGGGAGGATAACCTGGGACGGACCTACTATGTGGATCACAACACGCGGACCACCACCTGGACTCGGCCATCATCAAACTACAACGAGCAAACACAGCGCACGCAACGGGAGGCTAACATGCAGCTGGAGCGTCGCGCTCACCAGAGCCGGATGCTGCCGGAAGACCGCACGGGAGCCAACTCGCCGAACCTGCCCGAGAGCCAGCAGCAGCAGGCCCATACCCCGCCGGCCGGTGGCAGCGCTAGTGCTGTGTCCATGATGGCCACGGGAGCAACCACTGCAGGCACTGGTGAGCTCCCGCCCGGATGGGAACAACGGACGACGCCCGAGGGCCGGCCGTACTTCGTCGACCACAACACGCGGACGACGACGTGGGTCGATCCCCGGCGACAGCAGTACATTCGCATGTACGGGCACAATGCTAACGGCGGCAACACAACCATCCAGCAGCAGCCGGTGTCCCAACTGGGGCCTCTGCCTAGTGGATGGGAAATGCGCTTGACGAACACGGCTCGCGTGTACTTTGTGGACCACAACACCAAGACCACCACGTGGGATGATCCTCGGCTGCCATCGTCGCTAGACCAGGGCGTCCCGCAGTACAAGCGGGACTTCCGCCGCAAGCTGATTTACTTCCGGTCGCAGCCCGCGTTGCGGATCATGTCCGGACAGTGCCATGTCAAAGTGCGGCGTAACAACATCTTCGAGGACTCGTACGCCGAGATCATGCGGCAAAGCGCTTCGGATCTGAAGAAGCGCTTGATGATCAAGTTCGATGGCGAAGACGGTCTGGACTATGGTGGTCTCTCCCGGTAAGTATCCCACGGTTGAACGAGTGATTCCCAGCTAATGAGTCCAGTGAATTCTTCTTCCTTCTCTCCCACGAAATGTTTAACCCCTTCTATTGTCTTTTCGAGTATTCTGCACATGATAATTATACCCTGCAAATTAATCCCCATTCCGGCGTGAACCCGGAGCACCTGAACTACTTCAAGTTCATCGGACGCGTGGTCGGTCTGGCCATCTTCCACCGCCGCTTCCTCGACTCCTTCTTCATCGGAGCGTTCTACAAGATGATGCTGCGGAAGAAGGTCTCGCTGCAAGACATGGAGGGTGTCGACGAGGACCTGCACCGCAATTTGACTTGGACTTTGTATGTGTGATGTGCGATGAGTGGATTTTGATTCTAACGCCTGGCAGGGAGAACGACATCGAGGGCATCATTGAGCTCACCTTCTCGGTCGACGATGAGAAGTTTGGCGAGCGCACTACGGTCGATCTGAAGCCCGGGGGCCGGGACATCCCGGTTACTAATGAGAACAAGGGCGAATACGTGGAGTAAGTACGCTGCCACAGCTGGATGACATGCGCTGACAAATGGCAGATTGGTCACGGAGTGGAAGATTGTGAAGCGCGTGGAGGAGCAGTTCAATGCGTTCATGTCGGGTTTCAACGAGCTGATCCCGGCCGATTTGGTCAACGTATTCGACGAGCGCGAGCTGGAGCTACTGATCGGCGGTATCGCGGACATTGATGTGGATGACTGGAAGAAGCACACAGACTACCGTGGGTACCAGGAACAGGACGAGGTGATCCAGAACTTCTGGAAGATCGTCCGCACCTGGGATGCGGAGCAGAAGTCGCGCCTGCTGCAGTTCACCACCGGAACGTCTCGTATCCCGGTCAACGGATTCAAGGATCTGCAGGGCTCGGACGGACCAAGACGGTTCACGATTGAGAAGTCGGGCGATCCGATTGCGCTGCCCAAGTCGCATACATGGTATGTTTCCTGTCCATTACCTGTTGAATGACTGGCTAACTGTGGTAGCTTCAACCGCCTGGATCTGCCCCCCTACAAGACCCACGATGTTTTGGAGCACAAGCTGTCCATTGCCGTGGAGGAGACACTAGGATTTGGACAAGAGTAGAGACAGGTCAGAGTGGCCAGGCCGGCAATTGCATATGACCTCGATAATCCAGACGCAAGGCAAGAAGACATGGCATCCGTCCGGACGGCGTTGGCGCGCGCCGGATGACTTACGGACCAGGCGGATTGCCCGCGGCGGGCGCACCGCCGCTGATCCCTCGGAAACCCTCTTTTGTTGCCGATTTGTGTTGCTTTGGGGCGGCCATGGTGGGCGGGGGGGGGGAGGGATCTTTTGAGGTTGTTTTAGGAGGAGAATTGTATATAGTGTATTATTGCGGAGCACCTTGCCATTGGCGGGCAGTGACACTGGTGTACGGAGTAGCTTGATTCGTTTTTTGTGTTTCTCACTGCTCAGTACACCGACATGGTCTTAGGGTTAAGATTCGTCGGACCTCTCATATTGGCCCCCGCCTAGCTTCAATAATTCGCTCGGGGTGCAGGACTGGTGGCTGGTATAGTCTATGCAGGTGTTCATGGCCTATCTCTGCCATTTCCCTGGAGGAGTCTCACGAGTCTGTAGCCCGGCCTTGCTGGTCGAGATATAAGTAATTGTCCTTCCTGGTCGATTCTTTTTCCTCGTAGTTTCTCACTTCTCCCCTGCCATACCATACATATAATACCTTCATACACACATATACCTATATACAACTCCCAAGACATAGGAGAGAGAGAAAAAGAAAAGACAGACAAAATGTACATTCTCCATCTTCTTCACCTCCTCTTGACCATCACCCTTGCGACAGTCTCCATTGCAACCCCCACAGCAGCTGCCGCCGCTGCCGCAGATACAGCGCCAGCACCCACCAGCACCAGCGATAGCAGTAGTCCTTATGTGCAATGTGCGAAGAAGTATGTTCCCCTCTCTCCCTCCTCTTGGCCATTACCATATGTTCTATGCTGCATCCAGTCCCTACACCCTATGCCATATACTATACTCTCAATCCCACTACACCCGTATCCCTATCCCTATCACAGCCAAACATACTACCTACATACATACACATCAACACACTCCGATCCCAATCGACAACCCAAACCCATGAACCATGAACCAGAAGCTAATAAAGATTGACCAGCATCCTCGAAGCCTGCCTCGCCCAAATGAAACCCGAAATGGACAACTGTAGCCAAAACGACTGGTCGTGTCTCTGTACTCAGAGCAAGAATATGCTTACGTATGTTCCCCCCTTCTGTACCCTATTCCATACCCTAGTATCTATACCTTATCTACACCTTGTACTCTACCTACCTACCACCCTCCCTTCCTTCCTACTAGCCCCGCCCCCCACACCAAAAACAAACACTGATATACTGAATACACGACAATAGCTGCTACAACGACTGCCCCTCCGACCCCAACCACGTCGGTGCCGACCAACAAAAAATGGAATACTGTAACGCGGCGGAAGCCAACTCACTGTACTCGACCACGACGTCGTCGATGCACGTGAGTCGGACTACTGCTGCTGCTGCAACGACGAGCTCGACGGCGTCGACGAAGACGGCGGCTGCAAGTGCGGTTAAGTCTTCGGGGGCTGCGGCGCCGATGGTGGGGATGGGGATGGGGATGGGGATGGTGGTGGGGGTCTTGGTGGGGGTTTTGGGGGTTTAGGTTTAGGTTTGGGGTTATGTGGTGGTAGTGGTAGTGGTAGTGGTGGTGTGGGTTGTGGGTTGTGGATGGGTAGGGATCAGGGGAGGGAGGGTATTGTGGGATGATTGAGGGGATGTGAGGGGAATGGGATGGGGTAGGGTTAGACTGTATGTATAAGTTATGCGGTGGAAGTCATAATGTATAATGATGTGGTGATGGTATTGTGGTAAGAAATAAATGGTATATTGAAGAAATCACTTGGTAAACAACAACACATGGGTATCAATGCAAACGCAAACAACGCCTCACCATCGACTCAATCCGCTTTCGTCCCCGCCACGCGCCCACCACTACAGCCCCCGCTGTGAACGTCCCCACGAGCATCCATTGAAATGCCCGCTCCGAGAATACAAAGAACGAAGACCCAGAGTCATCGTCTTCCGCATCCTGCCTTATGTTAGTACGGTCCGGTCAGCCACTGCAGACACCACTTACCCATGGCCAGATCCCCTCAAACCCTCGCGTCACCCCCATCTTGTTGCCCTCGAGATCCACCGCCACGAGACGAAAGTACCCCTCGCCTATCAGGTCCACCTGCGTCTCGAATCCCTCCTTCGGCGTGTACTCGATGCTCTCGAAATCTGCCTCCACAGCGCTGGAATTGCTTGCCCGCTGAAGCACCCAGCCTGCGATGTCTGTCGCCCCGTTCCAGCTCACAAACGCCGTGTGACTGTCCTCGTCCACTGCCACGTCTGGCGGTACCCGTGGCCGGCCAACCCAGTGGAACTTCTGCGCCCGGTATGATTTGATCCATCCCAGCCAGAAGTATATGCGCGGCCCCCAGTGGAAGTCGCAGAGCACCTCGCCGTCCTCGGTGAACTCGGTGTATGCGGACGGCTTTCCCCAGCCGATGAACACATGGCCCGTCCGGGGGAGCACCTGCAGGTTACCCTGTGAGTGGCTGCTGAAGTAGCCGGGACTATCGTAGACATGCAGGGTGTTGGCTGTCCAATCGTCGAAGTTCAGTTCAATCATGAACCCCCGCGAGTGGTCTCGCGTGTTCAAGTGTTCGTGCGCCCCGTTGTCCAGCAAGCTGATGACCGTATCTGACTGCCAGCGTGCATCATGCTGCCAGGTGATACCTGTCGCCGACCCATCAGGTGAAATATCCTTGAATGTGTTGCGTTTTCCGCCCAGAACCCAAAGTATCTCGCCGTCCGGACTGATGCAAGTGACCGTGTGCATGTAGCGGGACGATACCAGGTAGTTTCCGTTTGAATGTTTGTCGATGCTGTTGATGTGGAAATAGTCGTAGGCGTCCTGTGCCGACGGCGAAGTGCCCTTCAAGTCGAGTGGGTAGTACGATTCCTCAATGTCGTAATAGTTGCTCGCTCGCCATTCAAAGATCAGCTCGCCTGTCTCGATGTCGATCTCCTGGAACAGCCCGTCGTAGATCCAGCCATTTTTCGGACCGTCCACAGCGGTGAGATCTGCCTCACAGATGTCGTAGATGGTCATGAGCGCGGTGTCCTCGTCGGTGATCTTGAATTCGTGCACATCGCCTGTGAGACCGTTGGCGGCGGATATAATATAGACGACGTCGTAAGAGGAGTTCAGCTATGGCCGTCAGCTTGGTTCATTGTCATGTGTGAGCCACCAACCATATAGTACTGGCCGATTCCTCGCGTGCCATCGTCCTCGCCCGCCCAAAACGTCAGGTAATCCTCGCCTCTGTAGTGCTGCACCTTGAGGTCCATGACTTGACCAAACTCCCGTTCGATCCAGACCAGATTGCCCTGGTTGTCGTAGACCAACGGCCCCGGCTCGGGGTAGGAATGGCCGCGCGGGCTAAGGAAGATGTATCCTTCTTCACATCGAGGATCCCATCGCATCACATTGACCTCCGGGGACTCCTGATCGAACGACTCATATTTCAGGGTCGGATGGGACCCGAGAAAGCCCAGTTCATACCAAAGGCTGCGCCAGGAGAAGGCCGTTGCCAGTATGGGCAGAAAGGCCCAGAAAACCAGCAACACGGCCATCTACCGCAGATATACTCCCTACGCAGTGTGAGGGGAATCAGTCGACAGGAGATGGCCAGCCTGCCGAGAGAAATTCGTGCATTGTGAAGGGGAAGGATGTGCTGGAGCTGCAAACGGAAGAGAAAGACGGCGTAAGAGGGTGGGACACAGCATGACGCGGATAGTCGCAAATCATGCCAAAACGACCCAACGAGCGACGGAGTAGTACATAGCCGGCCCCAGAAGTTCGTGGTGGATGCAACGCTAGACTGAGTCGGATGTCAGATTCGTATGCTTGCTCGGGGGCCAGCAATCAGCAGAGAAAGCAGGATAATTTGGCGAATCCGGATCCACTGTTGGCTGCACTAGTGGACTGAGCGTGGAGAACCACGCGGAGTCGCACACCAATGGCGTCGCCCAGAAGAGAGCATCCAGAGGGAGCGTCCCAGGGATTTCCGGCCGTCAGGCTGGGCAGCACACCGGACCGCGTACTCTCAACCTTATTCTGGCCGTTGCTTCATGCTTGAGCCTTGAGGGCGAGAGGCGATGGCATCGGGAGAGGCGAGGTTGCGTGAGAAATGTGAGGAGGCGAATCGATCGATCATTGGTCGGGAGGCGGAACTGGAAAAGACTGACGCGTGCGTCGGCTTGACAGTTGACAGCCCGAGAAGGAGTGGATGCAATAGGGATGAGGGATGAGGGTGGTGGGGATGCAGAGATGCAGAGAGTTAGTTGGTTGCAGTCTTGCAGAGGGAGAAGAGAGAAGAGAGAAGAGAGCCCAGTGGCCCGTGATCCATCCGATACGTCGTACGTACAGCCAGTGGTACGTATTCCTTCCGGACTCCGATAGATAGATGGTGATTACTCTCATTTCTTCGCCTGATGATCATCTCTAATCATATCCAAATTCCAACGACTTTATTGATATGGAGCTAGGCAGCATGAATCTTGATACGGTCCACTCTCCACCTCGATCTCATCCCCGGCTTAATCTCTTGCTCCTCCGTCTGCCAGTGCCATCCTCTCCTGGCTGCTCCAACGCTCTCTTCTCGCCCCTCTTCTCTGTCTTCTTCCCCTTATTCTGCTTCTCCTTATCATTCTCCTGCTTGTCCTTCTCCTTTCCCTCAAAGGATACCTGCTTATCATCGTCACCACCACTGCCACCACCACTACTCACCCCCTCCAACCCACGATACCTCACCACCAACGCCACCTTTTCCACCTCCAAACATGTTCCTTCTCCCAATAACCTCCGCAACCCCATCACCCCCTCCCACAACCCCCGATACTCCTTCACATCATATTTAACATTCAACTCCCCATTCACCCGTTTATAGATACCCCGTTGGACCCTCTCTTCCGCCTCTCCACCCATTCCAGGCGAGGATTCCCCCAAACACACCCACAAATACACATCATCACTATAAAACGGCACCCCCCCACTACCACCAGTACTAGTAGCCAGAGACAAAATCAACGACGCCGTAGCAACCCCCACGCCCCTCAACGGCTTCACCAGCATATCCAATGCATGTGCTGGGAATACCTCTTCCCCTTCTCCTAGTTTAGTAGTACTAGGAGTGTTATGAAGCGCCGCAAACGCCTCCCCCGTAACCTTCCGGACCAGGGGCTCGGGATTCGAGCGAATCAACCCCAGTAATGCGGGCCGGAAAATGCCGTGTTTCCTATCGTCAGTTGTTATTATTTTATCCCTTTGTAGAGTATAATCACAATCTGACATTAGGGGAAGAAAAAAGGGGGAAGGGACATACATCTTCCATTCCATTAATTTCACCAACTCATCTTTCTCTATATACCCACCTCCACCTCCAGATGTATCTTTAGCTCGAGCAGCCACTAAACCAGGCAAAATCTCATAGCGGAATCGATCCAGGGATAAGAATTCCTTCACTTCGGTTTGGATGTGGGTTTGTTGGTCCGCGGTGAGGAGTCCCGAGTCATTGGTCACTGGTGGTGGTTGTTTCGTCTTTGTCTTCTTGCCTGTGGATGAGGACGACTTGCGAGACAGGATCTTCTCGGTGGCTTTGTGGCGCGCGCGGGCTTCCACGGTGACCGGGTAGAGGGTAAGGAGGTCCTGAAAGGTGGATTTGGAGATGGACTGGGGGTTGAGATCCATGGTGGTGGGTGAGGAGGGGTTTCGTCTGCAGATGACTGTGACAAGGAAACTTTGTTGTGTCGAGATATCTATCTACTGAAGCTCCAACAAGCCTTATCGGAACCACGGACCGAGACAGGATTCGGTACACATGACATCTCATACAAACATATACATACATATCTGTAGCTGTAGCTGGCACCACTCTTTATTAATCAAATACAGGCGAGTCGTCTACTTAACATCATCATAAGACATCGCCGCGCTAAATTGCCAGTCCATGAGCAGCCGGCATCCCGGCCGCGGCGCAAAAATTCAGACCCGCAAGATCAAGTACCTGAAGTCTCATACAAAGAAGGAATGAAGGCACCCCATTACAGCTCCGGGACAATCAAAAGTACCAAGCAAAATCTATAGTGTTTATCGTCCCTCGCCGGGCCGCCGCGGACTCTCCTGCTTGCTTTTCGCGGGACTCGTGTCCGGACTGGCGAAGCTCACCCGCTTCTCATCCCGGCCGCGGCTCAAAGGCCCAATTGATGCTGACAGAACGCGATCCTTCTTCTTCGTACTGCCGCGCCGGAAGGACTTCGCCAGATGCGGACGCGGAGCCGCGCTCGTCATCCCCATGTCCGACTTGCCCTCTGGCGCTGCCGTCGATGCCGTGCTGTCCTCGTCGTCTTCTACATCGATATGACCAAAGTCCTCCGGATCGCCCGCTTCGGACGAGCTAGGCCCAGGGCTCTCCGAGTCTGAAGCCGCTTCATAGTCGTCATCATCGCTAACCAGACTCGGCGCTTGGTTCGACTCGACCGTGTTCGGACTGAGGTTGGACGAGCGTTCCTCCCGCAGCTCGTCTAGCTGGGTCGACCGGGAAGAGCAAGGCACGGGCCCATAGGAGGATGGATAGGGAGCCGGTTTGGTCGGGGTCAGTGACTCCAACGGAGGGGGTTTGTGAGTCGTCTTGTCGAGCCCCTTGCGGCTGCCGGGGCGTTGGGGCGCGGCCTGCGAGGCTGTTGTCCGCATCGGTTGCCTGCCCGCACGGACGGCAGCCGCCGTCTGCTCGTGACTCATCGCCGCCGGGGGTGGCACAGGCTCCAACTCTGACTCACCCTCGTCAGAAGAGTATTCGCCAAGATCAACGACGGTCTTCGCCTCCCCAACCAACCGGTCAAGGTCAAGGTCCACGCCCCGGGACTGCAAAAGAGATGACAGGTGAGGCGTGGCAGGAGAGCCCGTGAACGAATCACCCCAGCCACCAGTGGCAGCGCCCGACGGAGGACGGGCAGGTGCACGAGGAGTTTCCACCCCGGACGATGCCCGTTGGCTCAGGCCAGATCGCTTCCGGGGAGTGGCCTGGTCACCCGCGGCCTCAGATGCAGAGGACGGCGTTTTGGAGGGCTCAATCCCATGTGCAGACCGAATCAACGGGTGAACATAACCGGCTGTGGATGCACAGGAGATCTCATTCTTGCCACCAACAATGGCGCCAGCCTCATCGACTTCGACGGGCTCGCCGGACGCCACCGCCGCTGCATCATGGCTGGCGAAGTTCCGGTTATGCGCGATACGACAGTGATTGATGAAGCCCTGCGTGCTGGAGAAATTGTCCCGCCTGCAGTCCAGGCAGACGAGCTTCACCAGAACATTATCCGATTTTCGTCGAATAAGCATGGGCCCAGCCTTCTCCTTCGGTGGCGGGTAGCCGTTGGGCAGAGACTGAAGCTTCGCACCACCCGAGCCACGCTGCGGTCGCGTCTTGCCAGCCAAGTAACCTAGATCCCCTGAACTTCCGCGTGTCGTACGACCTTCCAGCAAAGGGTATCCGGCCAGAGGGGTGCCGGGATCGAGATCCCCGCCGTCGAACCGAGGATCAGAAAGTAGCCATCGGGTGTAGTGACGCGAATAAGGGCCCTCCATCACACCCCATGGTGCAGGAGATTGCGGCGCAGGCCCATTTTCAGGAGCCCATACCGCCGCGCCCGTACCGTTGCTGACAGATGGCGAATAGCCCGCCACGCACGATCCAGGGTATGGTATTTCGGCGCACCGACGGAGTTGCTCCAGTGCAACTTGGCATTTGGCGATCTCCTGATCGATCAGCCGCAACTCGTTGTGCTTCAACAACACCTCCAGGCTCAGTTGTGCTTCCAGTGTCTCGCGCAGCGTATCCGCGTCGATCTTCCGGGGGGTGATGTCCTGATTCGTAATTGGTGAGTCCGACGCGATCGCGCTTTGACCAGGTTGCGACGTATGCGACGACTCCGAGATTGGCTCGGCGCGACCGTCGCCCCCAGGTTCATGCGGCACGGTAATTGTGCTATTGACGGCTGGGGAGAAGCTTTGTTTAACGATGATGGGGCTAGAGGGCGTGTCATCCGCGCGTAGCTTAGTTGCGACCGGGGCATCTCGAGCGGAGGTGGGATCACTAGAATCAGAGCGCTTGCGCTTCAGCTGGGGTAATGGTAGACCCGCAAGACCAGGCGCAGCGCAGTGCGGCGAGGTCGCGAGCATTTTGAGCTCCTCGGCCATCACCTTGTTGCCCCCGATTGCAGAGGACCAAGGAAGCAACCGAAACATGCCATGCGAGGTAAGCGCGCAAGAATGTGAGGTGGTCGGATCTGCGCGATGCGAAGGTATGTGAAGGTATGCGACAGGGTTAGAGGCGCCACGTAAGAGGCACAGCACAGTCCAGATTTATGTGCCGCACAAGTCACCCATGCACCTGTGCATGCAAATGCGATCTAAATCCGGGGGAGCAAGATGGGGGAGGTGGAGTAAAGGGGAATAGGCAACGAGGGAATGAGGTTGCCGCCGATCGGTCAGACGTCGTTTGCGACCGGTTGACCCAGCAAGGAGGAAGGAAACACGGGGAGACCCCAACAAGAAACGACGGACACCCGAAGCCCCAACAGTGGAAGCATGCAACAAGGCTGCGCGATCGAGGAAGGTTATTGGATTAGGTCGGGAAGTTGGACGGGGATTGGGATTGGCCGGGGCAAGGGAGCGCACGATAGACAAGTAGTAGGTAGTAGTAGTAAAGTAAAGTATATGAATGATAACAAGTTACCGGCAGGCCAGGATGACCAAGAATGACTGGCGAGGCCTAATAACAAAGGGATAGGGAGGAATGAGAATGATCAGGGCCGGCGCGGAGTTGTAGGAGGCACTCCGTCCGGGAAGGATCTGGATGGAAGAATCCAACTATCCAGAACCCAGCAAGAACTCAGCGCTCAGAACTGAGAAGATCCTCCCCAGCCAGGTCACATGCACGCCGGGAAGGGGAGGAAAGCTGCCCGGATCCACGGCTAGGCAGTTCTTGTACGGCGTCGAGAGAGGCAACCTTTCCACGGACGGCCGGTTGGGCGGTGGCGTAATCTAATAATAATGACCAAGCGGTATCTAGTACCTACTATGTAGTAGGTAGGTAGTCGGTAGGTTGATAGTTGGGTAAGTAAAGACTGCACCCGGGGCTAAGAACAAGTAAGGTAGATAAGAGTTGAGCCCGACAGAGAGAGAGAGAGAGAGAGACAAAGTGAAAGAAAGAGAGGTAAGAAGGATGAAGAAGGAAGAAGGAAAATCGAGTTCCCAGTGGTGTGTGTTTGTTTGGGGCACCGTTGTAGTAATATTCAGTCAACTGGAGGGGAAATGCTGATAGAACGGTGATAATGGGCAGATTAATTAGGAACCCGATGGAGGAAAATGAAAAAGGTGTCCGACCAGGGACCAAACCGGTTTGAGAGGCAAAAAAAGGTTATTTGGGAAGATGAGGGAAGACGAAGGATTTGGGTGAGTGGAAAGGGCAAAGAAGTTGGGAGAAGAGGGAAGAACCCGGGATAACGGGGAGGTATCAAGGGAGGAGAGGTGGGAGGGGAAGTAGTAGGAGTAGCAGCAGCAGCAGCAGACAGGGCGGGCAGGCAGGCAGACGAGCAGAACCAAAGAAGGGAGACGAGAGACATGGTTGGTTAGTCATTACTACTGCTACTTATTATGTATTACTCTACGGGAGGGACTTTCTGAGCCATTCACAACCGGTCTGCAATACTGTCTGGTTTGGTCTCAGACGGGGGACTATTTATTGCACCGTTCTTTGCTTGCTTGCTGGGGAGGGCAGCGGGCGGATGACACGTCGAATCACTGCCTGATACTGCGGGTGGGTCCATGATGTGATGCCGGGCCTGGACTGGGCCATGGGTGGCCATGGATGGCCGGGGTACTGCCCGCGCTAAGAACTGCTCCAGCAGGGGTCTGCCGCCCGACAGAAGTACCGTACAGCTGGCGCCATACCCGTACTCGTACCTGTATGTATGGTTGCCCTGAGTCCCGTATCATTACACAGACCTGCAGGTTACCGTCTGTCGTCCCTTCCTGTTTGAAAGAATCCATACTTTGTTATCTGTAGATAGACTTTCTCTCTCTCGCTCTCTCTCTCTCTCCACCACCACCACCACAACCATCACCATCACCATCACTATCGCCATCAAGGCAACAACAATGCCAGATCAATAGGCAACCACACGCAGCCAATAATGCCTCCTCGCCCATCCGAGAAGTTCCATGGGTCCGTTCCTCAACCACCCGGGTTAAGGTTCACTACACATGGACATTGTTCCCTTTCCACTATCTCTCAACGCCGGGCTTGCTCGCCTGCCGTCCTGGCAGATCAGCCTGATCGGCGGTTGAGCACCTCTCGTTACATCATCCATTCGCGTCGCTCTCCTCCTATCATCTCCACCCTCCACAGAAGAGCTAGCGATTGAGTTCACCATGACTCCTTCATGGGGCTCTAGTTGCTTGGCCCCCCACCCCAGATGGCCCATTATGGATACCTGACGAGGGGTTCCGGAATTCAGACAGACTTTGCGACGAAATACCCTCATCAGGGTCCCGATAAGATTCCCGCTCGATAAGCGGGTATGTCGCTGGAACATATACCACCGCCGATGCACATTGCCCAAGGCCAACAGCTTCCAACGATCTGGATCAACATTCCGTATCACATTCCGTCGCGAGTTGCCGTAAGCTCAGACAGCTTTGAATGTCTCATATATGAAACGGCTGACGAGTCACTCACTTGGCTCTTTAAGCGGAGAGACACCCAAAGTGGTACATATTTCATCAGGAAGCGCACTGTCTGTTGAAGGGCAGGTTGGTGACAGGCCAGACCAGCTGGGACCCCCAGGATTTATAACCAGTGCCTAACGGGGCGATCATCATCCCCCATCGGGACTCCCGAGACTCTCACGACCTCATCGGGCGTCTTTCTCCCGAGGTATGGAATTCCCGAGTTCTTTCCAACGTGCGAGAGTCCTAGGAGCCCGCTGATCCTTTTAGAGGTGGGTGATTCGGCGCCCGATTGCGCAGGCAACGCTCTTGTGACGAGTGATTAAATTCTCATGAGCGGCGCTATTTCCCCACACCCCGCACCACGTTCCGACAGGGTCATGCGGCGGAAAGTCCACGACTGCAATTAATTTCCTAGGCCCGGTGAAGATGATCCTCCCGGTCAAATTTTCCGGTAGTCACTCTGTTATGGATCTCGCTCTTCGTATCGAATGACAACATGGGCTTGGTCTCACTGAGCTGCTCGGATGGCCCGGACTGTGTCTTGGCTTGTCCTGAGCTTCTTCTTGTCGAATGACTTGCTATTCCCACGCCGGAGGATCCTTCAGCTGGTCCTCAGTCAAAGGACCCTTAGTCGGAAAATCCAGATGCCCTCGGTATGGGACGAAGGCTATGTGCCGGCGGCACACCCATGTTTACGATATAAACCGAGCTGGATCTATTCCCTGGGGATGACCTTGTAGCACCAGGTCGATAGTATCTACTGCTGCCTTGCCCATTACTCTGAGCCTGTCATCAATGTACGGTCTACTAGGATTTCTCGCCGCGCTGGGCTGCGTCCCGCCAGCCCTTGCAGCCCCCTTGACCACTCCTCAGAAATCTGCTTACATTGACTGGCGGACCTTTCAAGCCAACGGTGTCAACCTTGGAGGATGGCTGGAGCAAGAGTCCACCATCGACAGTCATTTCTGGGCAACATACTCCGGCGGCGCATCGGACGAATGGGGACTCTGCATGCACCTGGGATCCCAGTGCGGTCCAGTACTTGAGCATCGATACGCAACTTGGATCACCAAGGAGGACATTGACAAGCTGGCTTCCGGCGGAGTCAGAATCCTTCGAATCCCCACCACCTATGCAGCCTGGCTCAAGGTTCCGGGGTCCCAGCTATACTCGGGGAACCAAACCGCCTACATCAAGGAAATCGCTGACTACGCGATCTCAACCTACGACATGCACATCATCATCGACACGCACTCCCTTCCCGGCGGCACAAACGGGCTCACCATTGGCGAAGCCACGGGCCACTGGGATTGGTTCTACAACGAGACAAACTTCAACTATTCTATGCAAGTGATCGAGAAGGTGATCGACTTCGTGCAGAAGTCCGACTCGCCGCAGTCCTATACCATCGAACCTATCAATGAGCCTGCTGACAATAACACGAATATGATTGTATTCGGTACACCAGTTGCACTCACAGACCACGGCGCAGCCTGGGTCCTCAAGTACATCAAGGCCGTGGTCCAAAAGGTGGCATCAGTGAACCCTAAGATCCCTGTTATGTTCCAGGGGAGCTTCAAGTACCCTCAATACTGGGAGGGCGATTTCCCCGCCGATACGAACCTCGTCTTCGACGTACACAACTACTACTTTGAGAACCGGCCTACCTCCTCGGCGAACCTGCCGGAGTTTCTGTACTCGGACGCACGCACCAAGTCCGGGAGTGGCAAGTTCCCAGTGTTTGTTGGGGAGTGGTCGATCCAGGCGACATATAACAATTCGTTTGCGCTGCGCAAGAGGAATGTCAATACGGGGCTGGCTGCGTTTGGGGAGTATACGCAGGGAAGTTCGTACTGGACGGCCAAGTACTCAGGGAACACGAGTGTGGATGGGCAGGGGGAGCAGCGTGATTATTGGAATTATGAGGCATTTATTGATGCTGGGTATTTTGAGTGATTGGCCTTGAGGTTGAATCAGAA